>NW_027187271.1:1169648-1235842 GCF_028583685.1 Petaurus breviceps papuanus | reverse complement strand
CGACCCCCAGCCTGCAGGCAGCAGCAGTGTCCCAAGGGCTAGCCCCCCGGCGGCGGCTTTTTGTGCCCCCCGGGGCGGATTTTTTTTTTTTTTGGGAGGGGGGAGGGGGGATTCCTTTACCCAGGTTTAGGAAGACACCTTTCTGGGTTTGCTCACCTATTGAAATCCCTGGCTTCCCAGAAGTCTTCAATCTGACACATATTCTTTCTGGGTAGTAACTCTCCTGGGGTTGGGATCTGACCCTCCCAAAATGAGGGCTCCCTGCATGGGGACAGGCCAGGCTCCTGGTCTCTAAGGGTGTCGTGGCTCACAGGAATGGAGATGGGGGTTCATGGTGAGTAATCCCAACCTCTCAGAAGCGGGGGGGCAGGCATTCAGGGTTAGTGGCTAGTATGGGCTGGGCAGGTTACAATTCTCTTTTAGGTCACTTGTTTGGGGAAGGATTTGGTGCTGGGGCTATTGACAGGGAGGTGACTGGGTTCAAGGACCACGGATTTGCCAAGGACCCCGGAAGGGGGAGGGGGAGCAGATGGGGCAGGACTCCACGTGCAGATGGAGAGGAAAGGGAATCTCCACTGTAGGGCACATGCAACCAGCCCCCTTGCCTGAGGGAGCAGGACATTTCAGTTCATAGGGAGAAAGCAGGACTGGAGTGGCCAGCTTCTGGGAGACACAGCAGAGTTGGAACTGGGATCTAGCTGAAAGGGTATCCCAAAGCAGGCTGGAGAGCAGAATGCTTAGGGTTCACTGGAGTGGGAGGTGTGAATGGGAAGGTATATGGATGTAAGACTGGGAAGTGAACGTTTGCATTTTTGGATGGCAGTGTGCATATATGTCGGGGTTAGGGGGCAATACCATTGGATGCTAAATTGTTCTCTCAAAGCAATTCCTTATCAAAGGAAGTGTTAATGTAGTGGAAAGACTGGATCTGGAGCCAGGGGATGAAATCTGAGTTCTGATACCACCTTTCTAACCTGTCGCTTAACCATCTTGGCCTCAGTTTCCTCTTCTGTAAAATGAAGGGTTAGACTAAATGATCTTGATGGTCTCTTCCAGCTCTAAGATTTTCTCTTTCATCCTTCCTCCCATAGCCACTTTCTATCTCACATTCAGCTTTGCTTTTTCTCTCCTCCAGAGTTCCTTGTTTTGCTGCAGTTGCTGCTGTTTCACCTTGGAGTCTCGGTGTTGGGATCTCCACAATCCCCCTTCTGTGATAGCCACATCCTGGAGAGGTACATCCTCGAAGCCAAAGAGGCACAGAATGCTACGGTAAGGCCCCACCCCAGGGGAAACACAGTCCAAGCCCTTTTGAATAGTAGTTGCTTAATAAATATTTGTTGAATTGTTGAACCCAAAGTTCACTTCCTAGCCCACCAATCCTGGAATTCCTCCCAGTCCTCCACCCAAGGCTAGACAAGACCATTATAACTGGTGGTCAGATACCTTCAGAGAAGCAGTTGTATAAAGCAGGGAGAGCGTGTATGGAAATGGGGGTGGGGGTGTATAGTAGAGTGGAAGATAGCCACTATATATCATGTTATACTCACGTGAGAAAAAATAGGAACCAGGAGGTAGGGAGCATGGTGGAGAGCATTTTGGTGGAGATTAACTGAGTTAGAAAAAGAATCCACCTTAGTATGGGAATTTACTACAAGCTACCTGGATTCCAAGAGGAAACAGATGAGGATTTGGGGAAACAGATCATAAGCCTGGCAGTAAGGAATTAAAGAGTAGTAATAGAGTACTTCAGGTGTCTGGACATCAACTGGAACAAACTCTCTGCCAAAAGTAGGGTAACTAATAATCTATTGACTCAGCTTGATGATAATTCCAGCCTCCAAAAGGTAGCAGGGAAGGGAGGCAGAGAACTCAGTACAATGAAACATGCGGAGCTTAGTTTGACTAAGGACTTACTTTGACAAACAGGACCTGGGTTTGACTCTCAGCTCTGATCCTTATTCCCCGGTTGACTTTGTGCTAGTCATTTAATCTGCCCGGGATCTCAGTTACCTTATCGGTAACGTGAAGGAGTTGGACTAGATTACCTCTAAGGTTCCTTCCAGATCTCTGACCCTATGATGGACCAGGGAGCCATTGTTAAACTGGATAAGAACCTGAAAACCCTGAACTGTTGCATTGGGGATTGGGGTATTTTAGGTAGCCTGCATGGAAGATTGCAGCCTGGGTGAGAATATCACAGTCCCTGATACCAGAGTGAACTTCCACATCTGGAAGAAGATGGAGGTAAGACTGTGTTTTCTTGCTTGTTGACTGGCAGAAATAACCTCAGGGTTTTGTTTGTTTTTTAAAAGGACATGGGGGGGGGGGGAGGCAGTAAAGGAATGGCAATAAAGACAAAAAAGGATTTATTCGTTTATTGTTGGGTAGTGTAAGGATTGAGCTGGAGTAGGCCAGGAGGTGTGATAATAAGGAATTGTACTTTCTGTAGTAAATGAGGCTGTGGGAATAGAGAGGAAGAAATGACTGTGAAAGGAATTTTTAGGACTTTGTAACCGACTAAATCTGAGAGATGAGGGAGTATGAAGAGTGAAGGATAACTCCAAGAACTACAAAGATAGTATTACAGAAAGAAATACTGAAGTCAAATAGAGAAAATTTAGAGAAAGAGAAGTTCCATTTTGGATAAATTGAGTTTGAAAGATTGTTAGGACATTAAAATAGAGATTTCCTGTAGAGAGTTGAGGATGTTCATCCTCTAAAAAGCTCCAGAAAGTCAGAGCTGGAGATAAAAACTGGGGAGTCATATGCATGGAGGTGGTAGTTGAACCTGTGGTATTTAATGACACTACCAAGGGAAAGAGAAGACTGAATGGGAAAAGTAAAGAAGAGGAGAGGAGACCTGGGGACAAATCCTTGGGAAAATATTCACATTAAGGATTCAGGAAGAGGGTAAGGATGAGTATGTCCTTCCACTGAGACAGAGAAAGAGAGAGAGAGAGAGAGAGAGAGAGAGAGAGAGAGCTCACAAAAAAATCTAGGAGGAAAACCAAGCGTGTGGTGTCTCTGAAGCCAAGTAAGGAAATATTATCTGGTAGAAGTCAACTGGGTCTAAAACTAAGAAGTCAAAAAGAATGAGGATTCGAGAAAGACCTTTGGATTTGGTGATTAGTAAGTCATTGCTGACCTTTGCAAAGGTAGTTTCGAAGAGTAGTAGGAGCAGAAGCAAGATTGCAGGGCATTGAGGAGACAGTGGGTAGTAAGGAAGTTGGGGAACTCTATGTAAACAACTTTTTCAATAAGTTTAGCCTTGATGGGAAAGAGCAATATGGAGTCTTAAATGGTTGCCGATATAAAGGAACTGGTGGAAGAGATTCAAGATACATGCAAGAGAAGAGATAAAGATGCTGACAGGGAAGAAAAAGAAAGAGAGGCCAAGGAAAAAAATGCTGCCATGTTGAGACAGAGATAAGGCAAGGGCAGAGAGGAGGCCAAAGCTACTGATGGAGGAGATGAAAATAACCTTAGGTTATGCTGACTCTCTTATTTCTCTTTAGGTGGGACAGAAGGCAGGGGAGGTCTGGCAGGGGCTGACCCTGCTCTCTGAAGCTGTTCTAAAAGGGCAGGCCTTGCTGGTCAACTCCTCCCAGACACCAGTAGCTCTAAAGCTCTTTGTGGACAAAGCTGTCAGCAGCTTGAGAAGTCTCAGATTCCTGCTTCGAGGACTGGGAGTACAGGTAAGGGTAGTTTGGTGAAGTCACCAGGAATCAGGAGGATTGGGAACAAACTTCATTGGAAACATGAAATTTGGAAAACTCACCTCTGGGCCTTTATTTCTTCCCTCCATGAAACGGGGAGAAAATCTCTGCTCCCAGTTGACCTCCCAATAGTAGACCAAAGTTCCAATTCTGCCCCAGTAATTTTTTCATTTTTAGGATGCAGGCAGTTCACTAAACTTTTTTTCTCTCCTTGCCAGGAAGAAGCTGTCTTTGTTCCAGATGTCCCAACAGCAGTTCCATTCCGTACTTTCACTGTTGGAACCATGGACAAACTTTTTCGAATCTACTCGAATTTCCTACGGGGAAAGCTCAAGCTGTTTTTGAGGGAAGCCTGCCAAAGAGAGGAGAGGTGACTAGCTGCTCCCCCACCTCCATCTTAGGCACATCCACCAACCCACCCTACTCAATGATACTGCTCGGGTCTGTCTGTGCCATCACTGCTACCAGCACTCTCCAGGGGGATGAAGCAATCAGTGCCAGCTAGCTCATGGACATGGCGGTGCCAATGAAGATGCCTGAAACTGATATTCAACTCTGAGTTCCAGGGCTATCACAATGCCAAGACAGAGAACTGTGAACTGGAGGAATCTAGCTCTAAATCAAGCCATGAGAGGAAAATACCTTAATTCATCTTGAAGACACAATGATGCCACCATAGAAGTGTGGAGGAAGACTGCTCCTATCTGGAGCCACAGACCAGGGAAGAAGCATTCAGGAGCTTAGGAGGCAAATAACCTGTTCCCCAGGCCTGGCTGATTCATGTGTTGGCCAAAGACTAATAGCTTGATGTAGGGGCGGAAGAACGGCAGAGATAGAATGGGTTCCCAGATAGGGGTGTCCCTGGTCTCATTGGTATCCAATTTTTTTGGGTTTTTGTCTCTATTTTTAATGTTTAAGAACCTAACTGCCAAGAATGAAAAACACCAAACGTATCTTGGCTTTTCTGTTTTCCCCTTTGATCCTGACTTAAAAAAAAATAAATAAACTGTTTCCCTCCTCCATTCTCTGGGTCCTGGCCTGGCCTACAGCCCTGGGAAGCATGGAGGTTACAAGGGTCAGGCCCTACGTGCTGCCTCATCCGGACTGCTTGACTTCTTGACCTTATTGGGCCTGAAGCCATAGACTCAACCGCTGTTGGTCAATAACCTGTCTCTACTCAAAGTAACCCCAGGCAGGAGCTGCCAATTTCTCGCAGGAGAAGCCTTTAAAGGGAATGAAGGGGTGGGAAGAACACTAACATGTGACTAGAAAAGCACCCACCAAGGGAGGCAGCTCCCAATTCAAGGCAATGAGACACTTCCCTCCTTGCTTCTTCTCCCTGGACCTCAGACTTTGGCTCTACCTCTAATCTCTGCCACCATTCTAGAACCCAAGTATCCTAGTATCAAGTTATATTAGCTACCTCAGTTTCCCTATGTCTAATTTAATCCAGAATTTGGTTTCCTAGCTGGTGTTTTTCTCTTGCCCCCTAACATCTAATTTTCCCTTCAGGCATGATGGAGAAGAGGCTTTGGAATACAACCCCTCAGTACCCAATTCTTTCCATATTCACTCCTCCACCTATCCTCCCTCAAATTCCCTGTATTCTCTTTGTAAGCTGTATCGATGCCTTTTGCTGTTATATAATATAAATATATATGAAAGAATGCTTTTAAATGTTAAATTTCATTATTTTTCTTTTTTATATCACCTTCATTTCCAAATAGCTCTCTACCCCTTTCTCTTCCCACCAAGGCATCACTTGTGATAGATAATAAAGAAAAAAAAATAGTTTAGCAAAACTAACCAACACATCAATATCTGACAATGTATACAGTATTCCATTACCCATAATCCCCAGTCTCTGCAAAGAAGGGAGGAAGGTGTATTTTCTTATTTCTTCTCTGAAGGCTAAGCTTGATTCTTATAAACTTTTTTGTTCTATCCATTTATACTTTTGTAGTCATTATGTCACATTCAATTCCAAATGTTTTCTTCTCTGCTCCCCTACCCAGTGAATCTTCTCTTGTAACAAAGATAAAGGGGAAAAAATAAGATGAGCAAAACCAACCAATACAGTAATTTTGTCTGACAGTAGATTTACCATCCATAGGCCTTCAACAGAAAGGGGAGAAGTAAACGCTTTTATTCTTGGTTCCTACCTTATTTAACCTTGGGTAATCCTTGAAACCCTACCCAGAAGTGAGATTCTCAGCTACCCAGTCAGATGATACCACCAAATTGGATCCAAGTATTGGGGCTTGGGGACAAATACTGTCCAACTCATTGACTGTACCTGTTTTCTTTTTAAAAATGAAAGAGATCAGTCCTACAAATACCTAAGTGGAAAAGATGTTTAGAAATCCCCCAAAGACGAGTTTAAGAAGTAATGGGAAATGGGATGGAGGAGGTGAGTGAAGGGTAATGAAACAGTGAAGTAAAAGGATACTGTCTTGAATTCCCACAATGGTTAGCCAAGTCCCCTGTGCAATGCTGTCCTCTGCTGGCCCAGTAGGGAAATGTTATAGGAATCAATCCGTTAGTCAAACAAGCATCTATTGTATGTGTCAGGCACTATTCTAAGCCCTAGGGGTACAAAGGAAAACAATCCTTGCCTTCAAAGAACTTACATTTGAATGGAGACAACATATTCATAAACAGATATACACATAATATTAATAACAATTATGAATAATAATAACACAAAGTAACTTCTGAGGGGAAGTCTTCCTGCACTAAGATATCATTTGAGCTGAATCCTGAAGAAAGCTAGGAATCTTAAGAGATGAAGGCAAAGAGGGAGAACCCACCCTTCCAATTCCTTATACTTTATCTCTCAGAATTCAAGTGCTCTGACTCCAGGTTGCGTTTTTTTTCCCATTTAATAAATCAACAGGATAATACAAATGACATATATGTTTGATGCTATCAATAGTTGGCATGGAAAAACAAATTAACTAACAATAAAAGATAGTACATGATTGAATTATAGTCTACTACCATTGCTCTGGACTCTCTTCTTTTAACCTCCTGTGATAGCTGACTAAGTGATACTTTTCACTTCTTCCTTTCTGGGAGTAGGGGGAGCCAAATCCTCCAGAATCATGCTTGTCCCCATCTAGGGATTTGCCTTTTGGTGAACCTCTTTGCTAGCTACAGATCTTTTTTTTCACATTCTTTTTCTCTCTGGAAATTAGCCCTCCCGGTGTCCGTGTTCAATTGACCTGGTAAAGTGAGGAAGAAAGACTTGGTTACATTCAGAAGCAATGGCCGGAATCCACTGAGATTCCTTCCTCTACTGATTTGGAGAACTGGTTGTTGTTGTTTTTAAATTTTTTTTTTTGGTGCAGATTCTTAATATGGGCTATTAATAAAATTATAACAGCTCATCAACCCTTTCCTCCTCCTCACCCCCCCCAACCCATCTCTAATACTAAACTGAAAGGGATATTTCCTAGCCAATTAAATTCTGCATAATTCAACAGTCCCGTTTTCAATCTATGAATGCAATTAATTATGTACAGAACAAATGAAATTGATCTCATTCTTTTTTTTTTTTTGGAGGGGGGAAGGTAGGGCAATTGGGGTTAAGTGACTTGCTCAAGGTCACAAGGCTAGTTTTTTTTGTGTGTTAAATGTTTGAGGCTGGATTTGAACTCAGGTCCTTCTGACTCCAGGGCCGGTGCTCTATTCACTGCGCCACCTAGCCGTCCCTATTAATCTCATTCTTTAACTAAAGAAAATAGGACTTAAAGTATTATTGAAATAGTAAGAAACAACTTTAAGTAGAAGCAGATAACTTTGGACTCAAACTTCTTCTCTGATAAAAAAAAGGAAAGGGAATAAATAATAAAGAAAGTGGAAAGAAGGAGGTATTCTTGGCAGGGTTAAAGTTCATTAAGTATAGGATTTGTTTCTCACTCTGGTCATTGCTGTCCTTTCTCCCTCTGGTGGACAAAGATGCTAACTGTCTTGGTGGAGCCTGGACAAATTTAACACTATTCTCTGCATATGCTATCCACCTGTCTCTATGTGCCCCCTCCACCCTCACCCCATGTAATGGTAATGTAATTTTGAACTTGAAGATCCCTTTTGTGTTGGCAAAAGTAGCAGGTACTTTACACTTAGTAACTGATCAAGCCTCTGATTGGTGAAACAGAAGGTATGACCAGGAAGGGGTTGACTAAAGGAAGTGAAGAGGTAATATTGTGTATTTAAGAAAAGCCCCAGAGAGGCACAGTCAGAATTTCCTCCAGACTGAGATCTGGTGGCAGAACAGCTACAGAAGAATGAAGAACTGAGTCCTGAGAACTTGTGGTGGTGGAGCTTCTTCTGAACAGGAGCCCAGAGCCAGGAGCCAGGAGGCCAGAATCCGGAGCTAGGAGCCCCGGAGCCAGGAGCTCAGGAGCCAGGAGCCCAGGTGTCTGAAGCATGACCAGGATGCTGAGACTTTGTTTGTGGCTTGGTTGAGGCCTTGAATTCCTTGGAGCAGAAATGGTGAAGGAGCTGACATGGACCAGACCCTGTGAACTTCAGTGTGGAGCAGGACCTGCCCAGACAGCTGGTCAAGGAACTGGAAGCTTGCCATTGAATCCAGGTAGAATCTGGGACCATGGAAGGGGATCCAGGGAATCTGAGAACAGGCCCCAAGTCAAGATGAAGAAAAGACCTCTCCTTGGGTACTGAGTAATTATGGAATTATAGTTTACTAGTGACCTAAAGGGTGGAGGGTTTTGTGTATGATACTTAGTAAGACTTTGCTGAATAACTGACTGATTGTACTTTGAATACTTTGACTATTGTTACTGATTAGTGACTGATTGAGTTAATCAAGACTTTGCCCCAAGAGTGGAAGACTTTGACTGTGTACTTTGATACTACTGATAAGTAACTAATTGAAGTAACTTAAGAGTGACTATTTTGTGACTGATTGAATTAACATAAGAGTGACTCTTTTACTTTGAGACTATGTTGTGAATATTATATTGTGATTTTCTGTGATAAGTTGAAATATGGTGAATGCTGTATTTTGAATTATGCTGTGCCTTGATTTTCCATGGATATTTTGCTTTTGTTATGGAATAGAGTGATCACTATACTGAGTAATCAGAACTTTAAAAAAGCTGTTCACAGTAGCAGCACTTCTGGAAAGCTTCTATGCATGGCATTACACCCCAACCCCTGCTGTAATGTAATGCCAAAAGAAGGCAACTTCCCAGGTTCAAAATACCAGCATAGGTGCTCTCTATTTTATTCAGTGACAAACCAAGAACAGAGAAGATCAAAACATGACATCATTCAAAATACAGCATTTACTAAGTGTGATTAAATAATCTCCAAGTACTACCCCACCCCAGGACCTTCCAATCATTCTATCAATTACAAAGTCTCTGTTCTAAATACTTCTCCACCCCTAGGCTATACCTTAATTAAGTCCACCACAAAGCCCCTCTTCTCAAATGTAGATTAGTTTCCAAACATAAAGTCAAAAGTTCCCCACCCCTGGATCACAATTGAATCTACCCCAGAGTTACATCAAGTTTAAACACAGCACTTAATACCCAAATGGAGCTCTTTTCTTCATCTTGACACGAGGCAAGTTCTCAGCAATCTTAGTTCCTGGGGAGACAAGGCTTAGCAAGGCCATAAGATACATTGCCAGTCCCTTCATGAATTCATCCTCTGTCTGTAGAACAGTCCTAGAACCCCTGAACACATTAGCAAAGCCCTCTCCCAGGATTTCTGTAAACATACAACAAGAAAATCCTTCTTCAGGGCTTCTGAACCAACAGAAAGGCTCCCAGACCCCTGCAACAACAGCACTGTCCTTCACCAGTGGACAGTATTCATTCTGTCTGCAGGACAGTCTCTAGACCCCTGCAACAACAGCACTGTCCCTCACCAGTGGACAGTATTCACTCTCTGTCTGCAGGACAGTCTCAGGGCTTCTTAGCGAACAGCCAGGTTCCAGGACTTCTTCAACAAAAGGACTGTCTTTCACCAGTGGACAAATCTGGCAAAACAACATCAAAACAGACAGACAAAGTACCAGCAAAACAGCCATGTCTCCTCAGTCCTTGGCAGCTCAGGGGGCAGGTCTCAAAAGTCCAGGGCAATTCAAAGCGGCCACCAGAAATTCTCTTAGTCTCTCTCTCTCTCTCCACGAGGTGCTGCTTCCAAAAAGATCTTCCGCCTCTCTCTTGTCTCTCCAAATCTACGTCACCAGCTCCTCCCAGTTCAGGACTTTCTTTTCACATCAACAAGCCCATCCCACAGGTGGGATTAACAAACTCTGGGTTTTAACACAATCAATTTGAAAACCAAGCCAATACAGGGGAATCTTTAATTGCCATTACTATCACACCTGCACAAATTCATTATAAACTATCCAGGTTGCCTGGCAGAACATCCATACTATGCCATTATTCTGTCTCTCTCCAGATTAGGCAGAGGAGCAAAAAAAGTAAAATAAAATAAACTCCAGTAATCTACCAGGATTTGGAATTTCAATGTCCCTTTTGGAATTAGTTGGAATAGAGTTGGGGTTGGCAGCTGGAATTATGCAGCATATACACCAGCACATAAGAGAGCAAAGATGAATAACCCAAATATACATCAACAACATATACAGCAATTTTTGTTAAGATGGCTACCTGAAAGAGAGACAGGTCCCAAACTCCCATATATCTAACCTGGTGGAAAAAAAACCCAACAACAATCACCAAAACTGAAGTTCTGCACTTGACAGAATAACAACCAAGAAACCTAATAAACTACAGTTAAGTGATTTCTTCTACCTCAGAACTGCACAAAATTAAACAGAAGGCCATGGACAATAGACCTACCCCAAATCCCTGGTCATCACAACTGCCTTCTAGCTCAAGCAGGACTGGAGAAAGAGGGGAGGTCTTCCCTGAGAAAGCTCCAGGGTGGGTATCTTGGAAGCCTTGACAAGTAGCAACAGGCATTGACCAGTGAGATGATTATCATTGAAGTAGAAAAGTGCTTCATTAAGGTAGAAGAGGTAGGACTGCCTAGGCCCAGAGGCTCTGAGGTATCACTTCACACCCACCAGATTAGCTAATATGACAGAAAAATAAAATGACAAATGTTGGAGGGGATGTAGAAAATTGAGACACTACTGCACTGTTGGTGAAGTTATGAACTGACCCAATCATTCTAGAAAACAATTTGGAATTATGCCCCTTTGCTTTGACCTAGCAATATCTCTACTAGGTCTGTATCCCAAAGATTAAAAAAGAAGGGAGGTAGAGAGACCTATTTGTACAAGGTATTTATAGTATCTCTTTTTGTGGTGGCAAAGAATTGGAGATTGAGAGGATGCCCATCAAATGGTGAATGACTGAGCAAGTTGTGGTTTGTGATTGTAATGGAATATTATTGTGCTATAGGACATGATGAACATGCAGATTTCAGAGATGACATGAGCTGATGCAGAATAAAGTGAGCAGAACCAGGAGAACATTATACACAGTAACAGCAATATTGTATGATGAACAACTGTGAATGACTTAGCTCTTCTCAGCAATAAAATGATCCGAGACAACTCCAAAGGACTCATGATGAAAAATGCTAGCCACCTCCAAAGAAAGAACTGATGGAGTCTTAATGTAGACCAAGACATACTATTTTCTTCCTTCTTTCCTACTTGCTTCCTTCTTTCTTTTCTCTCACAAAATGAAAATTATTGAAATATATTTTACATGATTGCATATGTATAACCTATATCAGATTCCTTACCATTTCAGGGGTGTGAGGAAAAGGAAAGGAGAGAAAGAGAATTTGGGACTCAAAATAAAAAAAAACCTTCATGTCAAAAAATTGTTTTTATATGTAATTGGGAAAAATATTAGTAAAAGAAGAAATATTAAATCAATACCAAGAGACTGAAAAAATAGAAGTTAAAGATATCTGCTATCCAAAGCAACTGACCTGGAAAATAGGACAAGGAGAGATAATTGAAGAATTACTGAACTTCCTGAAAAGCATGTTTTTTTAAAAAAAAATCTGTTGGACCTGAGTTCAAATCCAGCCTCAGACACTTAACACACACACACACACACACAAACTAGCCGTGTGATCTTGGGTAAGTCACTTAACCCCAATTGCCCTCCAAAAAGCAAAAAAAAAAAAAAATCTGGACACTATATTTTAAGCAATTGTAATTGAAAACTTCCCACTGTATTATAATGATTAGCAGACAGATTTCAGAAAAACCTGGAAAGACTTACATTAACTGAAGCTGAGTGAAGTGAGCAGAACCAGGAGAACATTGTACACAGTAACAGTAACATTGTGTGATGATCAACTTTGATAGACTTAGCTCTTCTTAGAAATGCAATGATCTGAGACAATTCCAAAAGATTCATGATGGAAAATGCTACCACATCCAGAGAAAAGACTATGGAGTCTGAATGTAGATTGAAGTATACTATTCTCTCTCTCTCTCTCTCTCTCTCTCTCTCTCTCTCTCTCTCTCTCTCTCTCTCTCTCTCTCTCTCACACACACACACACACAACATGACTAATGTGGAAATATGTTTAATATGATTGTACATATATAGCTTACACCAGATTGCTTGACATCTTGGGGAGGGAGGGAGAAAAAATTTGGAACTCAAAATCTTATAAAAGTAGATGTTGAAAACTTTTTTAAAAAGCAATCTTTTTTTCCCCTCATTTTGCCTATACCTAACCACTCAATTTCTTGTCTTATTGCTGCAGGTAGCATTTCTAGCACTATAGCAAATAATAGTAGTGATAATGGACCTCTTTGTTTTACCTTTGATATTATTGAGAAGACCTTTAATTTATATCTATTACTTATTGTGCTTCCTCTTGGTTTTAGACAGATACTATTTGCCACACTGATTTCTTAATTTCACATTGTTTCCTTTGCTTCTTAGGGTTTGTTTAACAGAAATAGGTGTTGAATTTTGTTAAAAAGTTTTTTCTGTATCTAGTGATAAAATCATGTAATTTCTGTTATGTTACCATCCTATGTTATTGGTATATATCCAACATGGTCGTTGGGTCACACATCTTTTTAATATGTAGGTGAAGTTTTATTTTACTTAAAATGTTTGTATTAACATTTTATTATTTTACTTAAAATGTTTGTATTAACATTCATTAAGAATATTGGTCTAAAATTTTCTTTCTGTTTTGTCTCTTCATCATTTATGTATGAAAATCAAATTAGTGTCTTACAAGGAATTTGACAGAATCCTTTCTTCTATTATTTTTGCAAACAGTTTAAATATTGGAATGAGTTCTTTAAAAATTTGAAAGAATTTGCTTGTAATCCTTCTGGTGCTTCTTTGAGACTTTTTGAATTTCTTTTTCTGAGCTTGGGTAATTTAAATTCTCTATTTCTTGTTCTGTCAGTTTTTGCATTTTGTATTTCTGTGAAAATCATTTGATCATTTAAAGTGTCAATTTTATTGACATATAATTGGGCAAAATAGTTTCTAATAATATAACAATTTACTTCTCCATTTGCTATGAATTTTCCTTTTCCCTTTTTTATACTCACTTTGATTTTCCTTTCTTTTCTTACAATTATACCAGCTCATTGTTTATCTATTTTACTGTTAAAAAAATTAAATTCCAGTTTTATCACTTTATTTTTTCTCTCAATTTTGCTAATCTCTCATTTGATTTTCAGAATTTGTATTTTGGTGCATCTTTTAATTGTTGCTTTTTAGTTATTTTTTTTTAGTTGCAAGTCAAATTTGTTGATCTGTTCTTTCTTTCTTTTGATGATCAAAGTGTTTAGAGATAAATTTTTCCCTAAGGATTGCTTTAGCTGCTTCTCATAATTTTGGTAGAATGTCTCATTTTTGTTATTTCTTTGGTGAAATGATGTATTGGTTCTATAATTTGTTTTTTGATTAACCACTTATTTAGGATTAAATTATTCAGTCTCTAATAAATTTTAACACTTTTTAAAAGGTTCTTTATTCAATATAATTTTATTACATTGTGATTAGTAAATGATGCATTTATTATTTAATTATTTTTATTATGTTACAGTCTATAAATAATGTAATCATGCAAATTTACACCTCTTCATATTTATTTGCCATTTTCTCATGACTTCAGATAAGGTCCATTTTAATAAAAGTGATATTTGTATCTTTTGTGATCACGTCATAAAGTGTTATAAATCCTTTAGCTACAATTTTTACCATATATTTATAATTTGAAATTTTGCCTTTTGTTTATATTTTTGTTAGATTTGTCCAACTCAGAAAGAAAAATTAAAGTCTTCTACCATTGTTGTGTTACTATGTATGTCTTTTTGAAATGTATTTAATTTTTCTTTTTTGAATTTAGATGCCATGCCAGGAAAATATGAGTTTAATATTAGAATGGTTTGTCTTCTGTGATTCTTTTAAGCATTGTGTAATTTCCTCAT
Source organism: Petaurus breviceps papuanus (assembly GCF_028583685.1). NCBI lineage: Eukaryota > Metazoa > Chordata > Mammalia > Diprotodontia > Petauridae > Petaurus > Petaurus breviceps. The sequence continues at coordinate 1,221,685 of NW_027187271.1, read as the reverse complement.
CTTATTACATTGTGAATTCTTATTTTTGCTTTGTCTAATAACATGATTGCCCCTCCTGTTTTTTTGTACTCACTTTATGCATAATAAATTTTGTTCTAAACTCTCATTTTTAGATAATGTATGTCTTTGCTTTCTAGTGTATTTCTTGTAAGCAATAGATTGTAGTTGGTTTTTTTTTTTTACCCAATCTGTTACCTTCTTTCATTTTATTGGATATTTTTTAAAACTTTTAAATCCCTTTAAAGTTATGAGAGTTAGGGTTAGAAGATGTTATTGTGCTAGATGCAGATCCTCCCTCTCTCCCCCAAGCATTCTACCTGGGCTTATTTAGAGATATACTAGATCAAAGAAAGAATCGCTTCTGGACACCCCCACCCAAACTAGGAATGCACAAAGGAAACCCTATTCTTTTGAGATACTGGGATTGACAAGCCACAGCATGTTGAAAGAGAAAAGCGGAGAGAGCTAAGCACAAGCAGCAGACTGTGGAACTTCAAGGCATTTCCAGAACTTCTGGCCCAAGCTCTACAGTGACCAAGAGCAGAAAAGTCTATGCCTTCCCTGAGGCCAGGGTTTCAGGAGAATGACTTTAGGCTATTCTGGATGGTCAAGCATAGCACTCCTTGCCTGACTTTGAAGAACATCATAGCTTAGCCTGAACCTTTCCCAAACTGTTGACTGACTGCCTGAGCCTGCTTCAGAGGTAACAGATACAGGGTATTCTAGGCAGGTCTAGCCCAGGACTCTCAAAAACAGAATCTGAGGCTAGGCCAGTCCCAAAAGCTTGAAACCAACCCTATCTTAGCAGAGAGATCAAACCTGGGATATTGGAGGCAGGATCCAACATGGCACAGTGCCTTGAACCAAACTTCAGGAGAAAAAGCCTAGGTAAAATCCAACCTGAACAGTCCCTGGAACCTGTGACAAGATGCCCAACATAAGGATAACCCCAGAATTCAGCAGCAAGGGGAAAGGACAAGAATTGGAGCCTACCATAGGGAGCCGTCCTCCAGTCATGTGATAGGAGGGAGTGCTTAGGTAGAGCCCAGCACCAAAACAGCCCCAGAGTCCCTTTAAGTAGGGGCCTAGTCTGGGTCACTATACTTGATTGGATGGACCATGGCCATATCATTCAGTTCTGGATCTTGACTTAAACACAGATATCCTACTCCTGGCCCCCACAAGCAAACCAAAGAAAACTGTGAATAGTATAAGGAAATACCTTATTTTGAGAGATACTCAGGGGGTCCTCTAACCCCTGAAGAGAATAGTGATCCCACAGCAAGTCTAGGTAAAGCCTCAATTAAAAAAATACCTTGACTAGAGGTACTGCAGGAGTACCTGGAGGAAATGAAAAAAGAGATATCAAACAGAAAAGATAGAAGGGAGAAAATGTAAGGAAGACTGACACATTAGAACAGAAGGTAGGAAATGAATGCCTTGAAAATTAGAATGAGTCAGAGAGAAAGCAATTTATCAACAATACAAGAAGAACTATCAAAACAACAAAAAAAGAGAAAAATTTAAAATGTAATATTGAAATTAACTGACAACCTAAGAATTAGCAGACTCCAAAAATCATTATCAGAAAAGAAGGTATAGATGGCATATTTCAGGAAATTATAAATGAAAACTGTCTAGAACTCTTAGAACCAGAAGGCAAAATGAAAATATAAAAAATCTACCAGTCACCTCTGGAAAGAAACCCCAAAATGAAAATTCCCAAGAACATCAAAATCAAAATCCAGAGTTTCTAGGTCAAAGAAAAAAATATTGCAAACAATCAAAAAGGAGTATCTACCAAGGAGCCACAGTGAGGATTACACAAAACTTAGCTAACGCCAGCATAAATAAAAGGAGAGTTTGGAATACAATATTCCAAAAGGCAAGAAATAAAGAATTAGAACCAAGGACAACCCATCTGACAAACAATATGATACTGCAGGGGGGAAATGGGGCAGAAGATTTTCAAGCATTACTGGGGAAATAACTAGAATGGAGTAGACACTTGGAAATACGAATTCAGATGTCAAAGGAAACAAAAAGGTACACATATTTATATAATTGAAAGGGACTATATGAAGATTTCCACATAATTAGGAAGCTGGGTGGTACAGTGGATAGAACACTGAGCCTGAAGTTGGAAAAACCTGAGTTTAAATTCAGCCTTAGACAGTAGCTGTGCGACCCTGGGCAAGTCACTTAGCCCTGTTTGTTTCTATTTTCTTTTTTTTTTTAAAAGCAATCAGGGTTAAGTAACTTGCTCAAGGTTACATGGCCAAGTGTTTCTGGGTGGGTGCTAAGTGTCTGAGCCCAGGATTCAATCCCCAGGTCATCCCGACACTGGAGCCGGTGCTCTTACTTGCTGTGCTACCTGGCCACCCCTGTTTCTATTTTCTTATCTGTAAAATGAGCTGGAGAAGGAAATGGCAAATCACTCCAGTATCTATGCCAAGAAAACACCAAATGGGGTCATCAAGAGTTAGTCAAGACTGAAACAACTGAACAACAACATGTGGGAATTAAGTGTTTACATATTAATTGGAGGATAAGGAACAATTGTCTTCACTAATATATAATGCAATATAATGTAATACAATACAACATAATTATATTTTACACATGTAATACATAATAAATAATGTGTAATATAACTGAAATAGTGATTGAAAATGTAATTTTAAAAGAACATTTGAGAACAAAGTGTTTATACTTTATATATGTCTGTGTACAATATATTATATTATGCTGTATTATACTATATCTTATTATACCATGTATAACATACAATAACTAACATAATTAATTAAGGGTCATAGAGAAGAAAGGTTCAAATGCCAGGGAGTCTGTGGGTAGGGTTTTTTTTTCTATTTTTTTAAATGGTCTTAAGAGAAAATAAAAATGGTAGGACAAAGGACTACATTGGGAAAGAAAAGAGGAAGAAGGGGCAGGAAAACACTATTACATAAAAAAGATGTATAAAATGAAGAATATATAGTCATGGAGGAAAGGGTGTGGGGGAATAAGTGTCCAAAGAAGGTCATGTTCATCGAAACCAGAAAAAAGATTAAGCACAACTGCATACCCATGTATGCATGCATGTGCATGCATGTGCACGTGTGCACACATACACACACTGGAACATTTTAATTTCCTTTCCTTAATATATAAATATCTTCCTTTTTGTTACTTGTGAATTTTTTTTTGTCATCAAAATGACCAAATTTAACCACTAAATGTCTTGGATTTTGCAACATAAGGTATGCTGTTATTTTTCCTAGAGGTCATCTGAGGATTCTTTTGATCTGTGCTTTGTTTTCTGTATTCAGAATTACTAGACATTTTCTTATATTGTGTATTATTTCTTACATTATGGTGTTCAGATTTTTTGACTTGTCATGTTGTGGAAGACTATGATTCTTAGATTGTAGCTATGCAATCTGTCTTCAGGACGATTGACTTTTGCTTATATGGAGATCATGTATTCTTTTTTTCTTTTTTAAGCAATTTTAAGCAAGGTTAAGTAACTTGCTCAAGGTTACACAGCCAGTTATTTCTGGGTGTGGTGCTGAGTGTCTGAGCCCGGGATTCAATCTCCAGGTCATCCCAACACTGGAGCTGGTGCTCTTACTCGCTGTGCTACCTGGCTGCCCCTATTCTTTTTTTTTTTTTTTGCAGGAGGGAAGGCAGGGCAATTGGGGTTAAGTGACTTGCCCAAGGCCACACGGCTAGTGTTAAGTGTTAAGTGTCTGAGATCAAATTTGAACTCAGGTCTTCCTGACTCCAGGGTTGTTGCTCTATTCACTGTGCCACCTAGCTGCCCTGAGATCATGTATTCTTTTAACATTAATCCTTTTTTGCTTTCCTTTTTCATTTTCCAAATTGTCCTTCATTTCAGAATATTTGTATTCTCAATCTGGTATTCTAAAAAAAGCAAAACTTGAATCAAGTTGTTTCATTATGCTAATTATTTCTCCTATGCAGTTGTTAAATTCTGCCATTTTGTTCCCTTATGATTTATCTCAAGATTTTTTATTCTCTCTTAAAACTTTATGGAACAACTTGCTTCAAAATTTATTTAAAGAGGTTTATAATCTTTTGGATATTTTGGTACTCATCTTACCTTGTAATTTTAGTATCAACTTTGTTGATATTTTTGCTAGTGCTCTAGGTTTCTAACTGAATTTCTCTTTCTTGAAACTTTGGTGCTTTTTTTAAGCCTTATATTTCCTTGTCACTCACTTTGCTGGTGAGTTTACCATGAGGCATGCACACATGTGCAATATGTGTGTGTGTGTGCTCGAGTGAAAAAGAGAGAGAGATAAGATATGGCAGAGACAAATAAGGAGAACAGAGGAATGAGGGAAGAGGAGAGTGAAGCCTCTGGGTTGAGAGTTCTCCAGGGAAGGTCCATTTTTTTTTTAATGCCCTGTGTCTGGAGTGGCTTCCTCATTATCTCAATTCAAAAAAATCCCTTTATAATCCAATCTTTTTTTCAATCTAAGGTCCATAAGTTCTCCCATTATTTCCTGCCCAAATGATCTTAATCATTCTCTAACCTCATGTCTTCAGAGAGCCTCAATCTGTAAAATCTTTGCAAGAAATTGGATTTTGTCAGGAGCAGAAAAGAGACAACTTTACCTGCAAATGTAAATTGGTTACTGGGAAGAGCTCCTCTCTGGGTCCCAGGAAGTTCCTGCCCCCCTGTTATGGGAATGGGAATCTGAAGATCTTCCCTGCCCCTTGGCCCTTTGATAGGCTTATGTGACTCTGAGAACCTTCCCTGATTTGAAAATAAACTCTGCCCCCTAACAGGCTGAATGTGGTCACATGGAGGCTGTGGCAGGAGGCTTGTTTTTTTCAAGAATGCCCACACCTTGTTACTTTGTGTTTGGGCCGAGGGTCAAGAAGGTTGTGACATTCTCTGAGAAGGCTATATATATCCTGATGTGAGGTTTTGCTTTGGGGCTCACTTTGGGAAGAATTATGTGATTTAGCCAGATGAGACTCTGGGCAGCCATTGAGCCCCCCGACTTTGAAAACCCAGATGTTGGTGCTTCCCTCTCTGGTACTAACTAGGTATGGTCAGACAGCTGGAAACCCTCTCTGCTGATCTGTTTCTCTGTTTGTAACTTCTTTTTGTATTCTGTTTGCATTCTCTGAAGTTCAGGATGCTGACTTTTTCCCCTGAACTAGGTAAATGATATATGTTTGATTGATTAAAGTAAGATTGTTAACCCATTTTGACTTGCTTTCCTTTAGAAAAGCAGATCTAAGAACCTGTGCTAGCAGCCATCCTGGGTATGCTAGGGTACTTGCTGCTACACCCCCTCGGGTATAATCCAAGTTTCAAGTCTGGAACATTTGAATAAGACCCTTCTTGTTGGAGAGAATGTCTATGTGAGGGACAGGGTTAATGCAAGAACTTTGGAGAGTTTGAACAAATTCTCCATTTCTTCTTTGAAAGAGACAAACTTGGTTCCAGGCTTTCTTTGAGAAAGACTCCAGATAGAGATGAACAAGACAAAAAAACTTTGATGTCAAGTTGAGGGATGAAGGTGTGGAAGAAAAGAGAGCAGGGAATATTACTCTAACTTTTGAGACTCCAGACGAAGAACACTATTATTTTTCCCCTCCAGTACCACTCTAATCTTAGTAACTTCTTTTTAGCTGATGCTGCCATTTGATCTTTTTTAGATCCACTTCTTAACATGTTACTGATTTTCAGTTTGCCTCCATAGATACTTCAGGGAATTTCCCCTTGGGTGGGATCAAGGTTTCTCTCTCAGTTGAGCTGAGATATCTTGCTCTAGTGGAAAAGCTCATTACCTCTGTGTATTTTCTGGTTAATTCTAATCTATATAACTTCTTCAATTTCTGTTGCCTATCTGCTTGTATAAATGTTTTTACTAGCTATTGTCTTTTGTGTATGACCAGTATCTGTATCTCCAGGAAGAGTATGGGGATAATTGTGGAGACAAGAATGGACCAAGGAAATAAGGCTAGAGGTCTGGCATGAGAAGTCCTATCAACTTGCCTTTATGTCTGTTCCCTGCTTTCTAACAGGAAAGAAATTCTAATAAAAAACAAAAGACATGGAGGTATCTCATGGAGGTGACAAAAATTAGACCTAGAAGGTCCTTAACTAGGGTTAGAAAGCCAAAGGTTGGGTGCCAGGTGCCTCTTTCATATATTGCTCCTAAGTGCATCATCAAGATCATTAAGTTCTGAGTGTGGAAAGTAAAATTTTTTTTTATAAAACATGGCTCTTTATATTATTCTAGGAGAGATATAAATATGTATTTCAAGTCTGGGGTTTTAGGGGAGAAAGTTCATCTAGAAATATATATTATATATAAATATATATGTGTGTATATAACCTAAGGATATAGGTATATATGTGCATATGTATGCATACATGCTTACACATGTATATATGAACATATGTATATGGGTATATATGCATATATACAGTACATATACCTGATATCAAAGTTCCCAAATGTCTACAAATACATGTATATGCCTATATGTATATGTACATATATGTTTACAGAGAGATTTGTATGTATTTATCATGTATATATCAAATTGGAGGATGAGAAAAGATGTTAGAAGAAAGGTGAAGCATGAGACAGAGCTCTAACTCCTAAGACTTGGGAGAAAGGACACTATTACTCTCCAAACCCTTAGACCCTAGTAACCTTTCCTTAGCAGATCCTTCCATTTGACCTGCTCTAGACCTGCTTCCCTCAAGGCGCAGCTACCCCTGACCTCCTCAGTCAGAGGTAGTTAGCTGTGATTCTGGGAAGAAGGTTCAAAGGCTGGATCAGACGCCACCCTGATGATAGCATTGAGTAATGGACAGTGAGAGATTCCCCCTCTCCCTCCCAGGGGAAGAGTGCTTCTAATCCTGTTGCACCGTCATCCCTCTGCCCTCATCGCCATTGCTCTAAAAACTTTGCTAGTTGCCATGGAGACTGGGAGATAAGCCCTTGATGGAAAGAACTGGAGCTCAGGTCAAGGGTATCAAGACTATCTCAACCAGTTTTACAGACTTGGGCATCCTACTGTTATACCTCAAAGTCCTGGGCTAGCCCTCAGCTCATGCCCTCTCACAGTCACGAAGCTCCTTGATTTCTGTATCCTTCTGCTGATCTCCACCATCCCATATTCAGGTATGAAGAGGGGGTAGCCATCCAGCTCTTAGATGAAAAGAGGGAGATGGGAATAGGGTTGAGAAGAAGGATATATGCATCCTGATGTAAAATGCTGCCTACTTCCATATATGAACAGAAGAATTGTTGAAAAAGTAAAAAACAAACTAATAAATATTGGTGTAAGAAAAAAAGATAAAAATCAGCTTGTGAAGAAACCAATTAAGTGTTGAGCATAGACAATTGTTCTGAAGATCAGATAGAGAACTGCCCTCACAGGTGAACTACTGAAGGGACCTGTTTGAATGCAGACCAAAGACTGAGATAAAGGTGACTTTGGGCCACTGTGGTCCATCAGCTCATTTGTATATGACTATTTTAGAGTTTTGAAGTTTATAACTGAAAATATTACAAATCAATTAAGTGTTTGGAGACTGTGAGGGAGATTATATAAGTGTGATTGAAATAATATTCTACAGGGAAAAAAAGTATTAATTCAGCAAGGCACTAGGGGCAGCTAGGTGGCACAGTGGATAGAGTGTTGGGCCTGAAGACTCATTTTTCTGAGTTCAGATCTGGCCTCAGACACTTACTAATTGTGTGACCCATTTTGTTTTGTTTTTTTAAACCCGGTTTGCCTCAGTTTGCTTATCTGTATAATGGGCATGGCAAACCATTCCAGTATCTTTGTGGAAAAAGTATCATCAAAACATCAAAAAAAAAACATCAAAAGTGCCCAGAAAACCATTCCAGTATCTATCCAGCCAAGAAAATCCCAAATGAGGTCATAAAGAGTTGGATACAACTAATTGATGACTAATTGTTTACAGTAACTTCCTACCTTGAGGCTCCCATGCTCTATATACTGTGTCCCCTTTTCTCAAAAGGATTTTTTGAGTTTTACCTCCTAAAGGTGATTCACTGCATTAGGATTCTCTGATTTGAGGCATTAAGAACTGTTAAAAATCTAAGAAAAGAAGCTATAGGAAGAGATACAAGAGAGTAAGGGGAGTATAGAATGTCACAAAGAGAAAGGTACAGAAAACATTGAAGGCTTCTGAGACAGCTTCAGAGGTTTTGCTGGGAACTTTCTGATCAGTGGAGAGGAACTGTCTTGCTGATTGTCATGAAAGCAATGAGTGAGTACTACCAGAACAGGAGCAGCTAGGAGCTGACCAACTTTGTGTTATACAGACTGTTCTGAAGGGACCAAGGACAATCAAAGCCCGCAGTTGCCCTGAGCACTGGATTTTCCGCTTGGGTATCCTCGATAGATTACTTTAAATGTTTCTACTCTCCCTGACAGACACTGTATGACAGTGTCTAGGCTCCCCATGCCTGGAATGCTCTCCCTCGCCTGCTCTGACTACTGACCTCTCTGGCTTCCTTCAAGTCCCAACTAAGTGCCATTTGGAAATTAGATTGTCTTCACCTTTATTCTCCATATTCTTTTCCTAGACCTACCAACACTCAAGCCCTAAGCCAGTGGTCCTTAATCTTTTTTTTTTCATGTCATGGACTCCTTTGGAAATGTGGTGGAGCTAATTGACCATAGATCACCTTCTCAAGAAACTTTTGTTGTCTTCATTCATAACTGAAAGCCCACTTCTTACAAGAAACCCTCTACAATTCTTCGTTCCAGTGAGTTCTTGTTTACCTTGTATATGGCTTACTTTGCATGTTTGTTTGCATGTTAGCTTGTAAGCTCCTTGTGGGCAAAAACTACCTCTTGTCTTTTTTCATATCCCCTGTGCTTAGCACACACAGTGCATGGCGCATTATAATACATATAACATAAATAATAACAATAATAATGACTATTTTGTTGCTGTTGAGTTGTTTTAGTTATGTCTGACTGTGACCCCCATTTAGGGTTTTCTTGGCAAGGATATTGAAGTGGTTTGCCATTTCCTTCTCCAAATCATTTTATGGTTGAGGAACTGAGGTTAGCAGGGTTAAGTGACTTACCCAAGTCAGTGTCTGAGGTCAGATTTGAACTCAGAAAGATGAGTTTTCCTGATTACAAGCCCAGAGCTCTATTCACTGTGCTACTTTGCTGCCCTAATACCCTAATGGCTACTTAATAAATATTGATTGATTGATTGAGTGTGACACAGATTTGAAAATGAGTTGATATCTTTATTATTCCTGCTTTTGATTTCTAGTGAATTTTATTATTGTTATTTCTACTTTATTGTTTAGCAAATGTTTCATGTTTAAGACTTAATAGTGTCATGATGACTAGTTTCTTGGGGCGTCAGGTGTTATGGTGAATAGTCTCTCCCCTCCACACATATTCTCCAAGGTTGTCCCTAGAACTTCCAGAGTAGTGACATGATAGCTGTGACTGTCTCTGGGAACTTCAAGTCTACCAGTGTAAATCCAGGTTAGGTTAGCTATACCAAGAATGGACGGGACCTTGGGAACGGGGGAAATTTGGACATGAAGGAGGCAAATCACCCGGATATTAGAAGATACCTTCACTTTTACTCTCCATATTCCTTTCCTAGAGCTACCAATTCTAAGCCTTTAAGGCAGTGACTCTTAACCTTTTTTTTTTTTTTTAATATCATGGATCCCTTTGGAAATCTAGCAAAGCCAATGAACTACCAACCCTCTTCTCAGAATAATTTTTGTTGCATTCATTCATAATTGAAGGAAATGATAATGAAATTTATATAACAATTATATTTTTACTTTCACTAATCTCTAGAGATTAGTGAAAGTAAAAATATAATTGCTTTTCCATCTAAGTTCATGTACTCCCTTAAACTGACCTTTCTGGGAATGTGGACCCTAAGTCCTAGACTTGATATTCCTCATCTCCAGTGAAGATGAGTCTGATAGGGGATGGGAAAAAGGGTTCCCAAAGTCCAGTCACTTAGCCTTATTTGGCTGTCCTTCCTCTTGACTCCAGGAAGCAGCCCATGTTGAAGCTAAGGCAGGAAGATTACTTTGGGATTAGACTGGACTCTATATTCGTAGAAGCCTGGGAAGCATGAGGCAGCCTTCTTCTCCCATCTACCATTGTACCACCATCACCGATAAGACAAGAGATTGATCCATGGGCTAGTGCCCAGCAAAGCATCAGTACTGCCTTTCTGCCTTTGGTCACTAACCCCTTGGTCCTTCTTTCTCCTCTAACTTCCTCCTTGACTTTCTGACTATGTTATGTACTTAGAGGAAAAGAGAAGGGAAGGAGGTCACTAGCACCAAATTCCTAGCAGCTACAAACATAATAATAATAGCTGGCATTTATAGAACCCTTTTACGACTGCAAAGAGCTTCACATACAATATTTGATCATCACAACACTAACAGGTAGATGTTATTATCTGCATTTTCAGTTGAAGAAACTGAGGCTCAGAAGTTAAAAGCAGCTATTGAGTGGCTGAATCAGGACTTGAACCCATCCACTTTTCCAGAATACCTAGTCTTTCACTGGACTCAGTTTCCCTATGTGCATAATTTATCTTGTTTTCCTCCATCTATGACTTTCATTTTTCACTAGGGACTCATGTGTTATTTTATCTTTGTAGGGAAAAAATGGGGCTGTGGGGACGGTAGCAGAAAGATAACTGAGTTAAAAGAACGAATGGATTTATGCAGAGAGGAAAATTGTGGGGTAGTCAGTATACCTGCCAGTGCCTGGGAGGGAAGGGCATGTAGGATTGGCCTAACATTCCACAAGGGGGCATCCTTGATATAAAAATGGCAGAGGACAGTGGGCCTCAATAGCTCATTTACCTTCAGTCACTGCCCTCCCCCTCCCCACACTGCCCCAAAGGCCTTCTTCATCAGTGGCATCCATTCCCAAATGTCAGTGTAGCTCTGGATACAGAAAGGAGTGAGAGAGACAGAGACAAAGGAAGATTGACAAAACAAGAGAAAACATTGAGAAACAAAGAAAGTCATATATCAGGGACAGAAATGAGGAGACAAAGTGAAAATGCTAAAGTGGGAATGGCCCTGTCTTCCTGATCTGAGCAGAATGGGGGGGAGGGTAATAAAGGGAAGAAAGAATCCAGACAGGCTTCCTCTTCCCCTTCATCATTGGCTAGGAGGATCAGCCAAGGTTTCCTCCTGAATAGAAATGTCCTCCCTTCAGGAAGATAGAACAGGAATCAAGGTCTTCTACTACCACTCCCCCCTCCTTAGCCTTCCCAACCTTCCTTTATAACTGTAAACTCCACCCCTCTCATTTCACCCCTTTTGCTCCTTCTTCTGCAGCAAAGCTCAGCTGTCAACATCTGGACCACAGCTGTCTTCCCTCCTACCTGAACTGCTCCCTCAACTCTAGCCTGGGTCCCCACAAATCTCCCCTTTCCCCTTCCCCCAGGGTCTACTGAATTGGACTGCCAGGCCCTGCATTTCTCCCCTCTTCTCTCACAGGATTCCTGCTGGGACAGGGACAGCCTGGGAAGGAGGGAGAGACAGCCCCACCCCAGAGATGCCCAGGGCTTTGGCAGCAACAACTGGAGCCTTTAGGAGCAGCTGCCAATGACTCATTCACACAAACCCAAATACCCTGGGGCTGGGAACCCAAGAGTTCTAGTTCTCTAGCAGATACCCATCCCCAAACACTCACAAATAAGGCTCCTGTTCTTTCTACTCTGGCCCAGTAACTTCAAGGACTTGTGTCTAGTCCCTAATTCTTCCCTGTTCCTCCATTCAACTATTTCTGACCCTATTCAACCCATTCAACACTTTTCTGACCCTAATCCTCATTCCAACTCAGTCCCAGAGTCCACAATTTTCTTAGTTTTCTTTTATTTATACAAAAAAAAAAAACACACCTCAACATCTTTATAATTTAAGAACCCCTCCAAGGAACTTCTGTCGGCCAGGGCCCTTCCCTTGAACGCTTCCCTATTGTCCTCTTCTGGTAAACCCTTTATCAGGCAGGGCCAGAATGGGATGTCCCATCTTGGGAGGATGGGCTGTGACAAATGCACTGTTCAAGAGACCAAGGTACACTGTGGTCTCTTATCCCAGCCTGCACAAAAAGAGGAGCAACAAGGGGGACAGGGCCCCTGAGATATTAGGTTGTGACAAGAATTGGGAAGAAACGGAAAGGCGAAACAAAAAAAAACCTTCAATATGAAGGCGGCAGATGTGGGGTAGGGGCATTTACAGGATAAAAAAATGAAGTGGGGTGACAACATCACTTCCAGGAGGATAACAAAACAGCCAGGAAAATGATGTCATATGCGACACCTGCATGTTCACAGTTGATTCCCTGCCTCCTGTGACATCATTCCACTTCTGATAACACGGGACTGTCCCTCTGTCCTCTCTTTGGTCTGTGTGGGGTATGGCCCCTTAGGGGTGGGAGAGAAGCACCTGAGGAGTCCTATTCAACAGTGGGGAGGACCCTGAGAGGGAGCTATGATCACCCCTCTCTCCCAACGACAGGTTGAAGAGCAAGAGTTAGGAGATTGGAGATTGGTTAACTTTTGCTACCTTTCCTTCAAGAGATAATCAGTTCTGAAGGAAAGACTGGGAGATCCTGGGAAAAGGGGATATGTCCTCCATGAACTCTCCTCAAACACTCCCATGTGACTGAATCCCCAAATCTGGTCTCTCCAAACTTCCATCCCCCATGAGTTCAAAGTGCAATACAGCAGGGTTAAGGAGTATGGCAGGACCTCAACTCTGCTGGGGAAGAATAGGTCAGGGATCCTGGGTTCCTGGGATTGTTCCAGGGACGTGAACTCCTGGGGAGGATCAGCAGAAGAAATGGGGATCAATATTGGGGGGCTGGTCCTCCTGCCCCTCCTGGGGCTGCAGGCTTGGCCTGTGATCTCATGTGCTGGACACTTGACAGTATTTTCTTCTGGTGTCCTGCCAGAGTGACGCCGATCCGGAGTAGATCTCTATGGCAAGGAAGAGTAGAAGTCATTAGGTCACTATAGGCATTCTCTCTCAGAAATCCTCATTCTAACTTCCCTAGTAATTTCTCATAAGATCTCATGTTAGAAAGGACTTCAAAGTTTATCTAACCTTTATGTGTAAAGGAATCCCCTCTACACAACAGCAACGCATGGCTCTCTGGCCTGTTTTAGCCCCTCTAATATGCCCACTGTCCCCTGAGGGCAGTCCTTTCCACACTAAAACAGCTCTAATTATTAGAAAATTTGTCCTTGCATTGAGATGAAATCTATTTATCCAACTTTTTTTTGCCTCAGTTTCATTTTACTTGTTTCAAAGCATAAAACAAAATACAAAGGATTATAAAGGAAATCAATTATACTGAAAGGCAGTTATCAAAATAGTTTAAAAAACTAAGAACACCTACTCTAAGGTAGAGTTACTGGTGATTTGCATTGATTGACAGGAGTTTCAATTACAGGTTGAGGGAGGACCTTTGTATTTACTTATCTAACTTTCAATCATTGCTCCTAGTTTGGTCCTCTCAGGCCAAACAAAACAAGCCTAATTCCTTTTCCATGTGACAGACCTTCAAATACTTGAGGACATCTCCCTTATTTTCTTTCCATGTTAAACAACCCCAGTTCCTTATATTACAAATCCTTATATTACATCATCTTGAGACCCCACACTATACTGATTGCCACTCTTTAGAATTTTCTAATTTGTCAGCATCGTTCTTTAAGAGTCCTAATTTCTCACTACATCTATACTTTTTCTTGGGACTGGAAGCATCCAAACAGGTTGGTCAGTGCTCTACAAATATTATTTCATTTTATCCTTACAATCCTGGGAGGTAGGTACTAGCTATTATAACTCCTATTTTATTGTTGAGGAAACTGAGGCTGACAGAAGTCAAATGACTTGCCCATTGCTACACAGCTAGTGAATATCTGAGGCTGGATTTGAACTCAGGTCTTCCTGATTCCAGGAGGGAGAGGGTTGGGTTAAAGATATGTACAATCTCTTTGGTGGTTCTCAGAAAGTGGAATGGGTAGAAGCATTGCATGAGTAAACATTGTATAATAATTGAGTACAACATCCTCATTTTACAAATGAGGAAACTGAGGCCCAGAAAGATGAAGGGACTCGTCAAAGAAGTAATAAGTGGGTAAGCTAGGACTTTCACCTGGAGTCTTCAGATGACAAATATGGTGTTCTTTTCATTATACCACACTGCTTCTCATAGCCAAAGAAAAGAGGAGAGAAACACACACATAAAGCGGCAGAGGGAGAAGGGGGCAGCAGGAAGGGGCTGATGGAGGGAAAAAAACCTGAGGAAAGAGAACAGATGGAAAAAGAGAATCAACTACACTTAACACAGTCCCTGGCACAGAGCAGCACTTAAACACTCACTGACCAACTGACTAGTTGACAAAGTGAAAACCAAAGACCAACAGAGAAGATTTTCCTACTGGGGACTGAGAGAGAGAAGACCAAAGGGGAGACCTGAAGATGAGATAGAAAATGAAAGAACCAGAGAGGAGAGAAGAGATATGGGGAGAGAAGAGTGAAGCAGAGTCAGGGAAAAGAAAGTGGAGACAGGTTCTTGCCCCAGCTCTTCCAGTATTGATGTGACCTCTCTGACAATTAGTGTCCTTATCTGTAAAATGAAGGGGGCTGGACCTGTGAGCTATTCTATGACCTAACCTGAAGAGACTGTGAAGAAGGAATGGGGAGGGGAAGAAAGAGATGGGGAACAAAGAGAAAGGGAGCAGAGACACACACACTGGGTACTTAGGGCACAGAAGGACTTCAGAGGTCATCTTGTCCAATCTTTATCCAAAACATGAATCTTCTTGGTCATAGGACTTCTCCAGGGACAGAAAACTCACTACATCCTATTCCACCAAGAATAGCCCCAATTGTTGGGAAGCTCTTTCAAGTCTGCCCCTCCTGGAAACTTCCATCCTTTTATCCTAATCCTGCCTGGGACCAGGCAGAACAAGTTGAACTAGATCCTCTTTTACATGACAGCCCTTCAAATACTTGGAGGCTGCTATCACGCCAACTCTCACCACAAGTCTCCTCTTCTTAAGACTCAATATCCCTAACCTTTCTTGAATGCCCTGGGTTTGAATCCCCTCACCATCCTGCTCATCCTCCTCTAGGGACACAGGACAACAGGGCAAGAAACAGAGGAAAATAGAAGAAGAAAGAAGAGGAAGATGGAGTCAGAAAAAAAGGAGAATGTACATTCATGGAACAAAAATAGTTCAAGATAGAAAGGAGGCAGTAGCAGGTGGAACATTATTAATCACTTAAGATAATTTTCTTCATGATTTTTAGATGTTCAGATTTTAAGGTTTTTGGAATCTCCTTTTTTTTTTTAATCACAGGGCTGTTGAAACTCTCAATGTGCTTGATTTTACTGATGCTGTTGTAGGGTTGTTCTTGCAGGGATGCTATTAAAGCAATTATCTCTACTCAAAAAAGGAAAGCTAATACTACATATAGGTCAATCTCAAAGAACTCTACCCAGGTCCTCTGACATTCTTCTGGTTCCATTCCCCCATGCCTCCCACAGTTGTTGCTTCCCCACACAGGCCCACAACTCACTCTGCTGAGATCTGACTGACCAGCTCAAAGGAGCCAAACCCAGCAGCTGCAAAGCTCTCTTCATATCGACCCATCTTGATTGCCCGAAGCCACTCGCCCACTGAGCCAAAGGCTGAGAAATGAGGCAACCGCTGATCCAGGAGAGGATGGGAGGCCCTGTGGGGCAAAGGAGGGGTATGGAAGGCTGAGCATTATTAGCACTGGGAGCAAGGAAAGGGAAGGGGCAGAGAATAACATGATAGAATATTGTTAAATGGCCAGTTCTTGGGAAGCAGACAGAGAATGGTTCCATATAACATCAGCAAAGCAACTTTCTGGAGGAGGGAGATTCTCCAATTTTCATGTAGAATGTCAGATGGTAGACCAATAGAAGACTAAAGTTCTCACCCTCCATTCTCCCGGGCCACAATTTTGAGGCTGGCAGGGTTACGAATCAGTTTGTCAAGGGCACTGACCACCTGGGGGAAGCGAGGTCTTGCATTTCGGTCCTTCTGCCAACAGTCCAGCATGAGCTGGTGCAAGGAAGTGGGGCAGTCTGATGGTGGTGGTAGCCGGTAGTCTTGTTCAATGGCATTGATGACCTGACAGGTGGGAAGGAAAAAATGGTCAGGAAATCGTGAGGTCTGGTGAGCAGTGGGTATTTTGAATGAAGATTTGTTAACAACAGCTTCGGGGATGGCAACCAGATTGGTAATGTATGACCAACCTATATGTACTCTGTTTGGGATGGGTATAGGTATGGAGAGAAACCCTTCAAATGCCTCCTATGGTCTTTGAACTGTGGTCCAGATATAAAGCCTTTCTTAGCCTTCACTCCAGCCTCTCCTTCCCTAAAGGAAAGAGCGCTGCATTTGGAGCCATACATTTCAATCCCTGGGTTTGAATTCTGGTTCTGTTATTACTTTTATGACTTTAAGCAAGTAACTTAACTTCTTTGGGGCTCAGTTTACTCATCTGTAAAATGAGAGGATTGGATTATATAATTGCTAAGGTCCCTTTCAGCTCTAAATTCTATGAATCAGGGGCAGCTAGGTGGTGCAGTGAATAGAGCACCAGCCCTGGAGTCCGGAGGACCTGAGTTCAAATCTGACCTCAGACACTTAACACTTACTAGCCGTGTGACCTTGGGCAAGTCACTTAACCCTAACTGCCCTGCCTTGCCCTCTCCAAAAAGCAAAAAAAAAAAAAAAACCAAACCCAAAAAACAATTTAAAAAACATAAAAGAACAAAAACAAATAAATCCTATGAACCTCTGACAATTCAGTACTATCCCCAAACACCAAAGATGTCTTCCTGCCCACTCCCCCTTTTTTCAGTGAAGAGCACTCTGGAAATGCCCTTCCTTCCCAGCTTAAGACCACAAAGAAAATTTCCAGGAGAATTCTGTACAATGTATTTTAGGGCAAGTAAGACATATCCAGTGGGAATATCTTGAGGAAAGGGACTTACATCCTGGTTGCTCATGTCCCAGTATGGACGTTCCCCAAATGACATGACCTCCCACATCACAATTCCATAGCTCCAAGCATCACTGGCTGATGTGAATTTCCGAAAGGCAATGGCCTCAGGGGCTGTCCAACGGATGGGGATCTTGCCACCCTAAACAAAAAGGTGAGAAGGGCATCAACACCAGCTCTTACTATCTAACTCTGACTTACTTTCTACAACCCAGACAATCAACTTTTCTTAGAGAGGCAATGTGGAAGAGATCAGGAGAAAACACTAAACTTGGAGCCTGGAAACGTTGGTTAAAATTCAGGCTCTGGCAGATGTCTGTGTGATACTTCTCTGGGCATCAGTTTTCTTATCTGTAAAATGGAGTTACTAATACTCACACTAGTTACCTTATAGGATTGTCATGATGAAAGTGCTCTGTAAACTTTTAAAATATCATAAAATGTGAATTGTTACCTGCATCAAGGTTACCTGCTCCCTAATTTCAATTCTAACCACCAAACCCTAGCCACATGCACACTGGCACCCCATATTGCTCCATTAAGAGACCCAAGTGATCTGTTTTCCATCTTCCCAGGTGTCTCACAGTTCCTAGTCCTTCCCCTGAACCTTAACATCAAAGCCCTCAGTCTCTGACCCCATGTCTTTTTCCTGGTCCTCATTCCCTCCCCTTGTTGCTCAAATACCCAGGCATCCCACCTCCCCCAACCCTTCCACCTACCAGGGAGCTAGTGTAGGTGGGGTCAGAGGAGTTCTCTTCTAGGAAACGGGAGAGACCGAAGTCAGAAACTTTGCAGACCAAGTTGCTGTTGACCAGAATGTTTCGGGCAGCTAGATCTCGATGCACATAGCTCATCTCTGCCAAGTATCGCATGCCTGAGGCAATGCCCCGAAGCATGCCCACCAGCTGGATAGCTGTGAACTGTCCATCATTAAGCTAACAAGTGGAAGGGTGATATTGGGAGAAGGAGAAATAAGACAAGGGAATAGTGGATCAGAGAAGGTGGGAGGACTTGACAAGATAATCATCAGTCCCCACTCTTGGAATGTTCCTCTCAATTCCTGCTGATCCCTTTCTTACCTGGATTCCCTTTCAACCTATACTTTGTTGCTTGGTTCCAGACTTGCACGACTCTACCAATGTGAGAACAGGGCAGTGCCCTAGATTGGAAGTTGAAGGAGCTGAGTTTGAATTCCAGCCCTACTGCTTGGGCTGGTCACTAAATCTCTTTGAGCCTCGATTTCCTCATCTAAGAATGGGCTGGACTGGATAATCTGGTTCTAGGTCCTCTAAGTATGTATATCCTGTCTCTTTAGGCTAGATTATCAGACAGAGACTATGTTTTATATCTCATTTCTATCCCTTAGTACATATTCTACAACCCAACAGATAATAAATATATCTACTAACTGCTTTTTAATAGTATTACTATTTATTTAATAAGGCCTTTAATAGGCTGCTCTTTATATATAAGGTGTCATATTATAGTTTAATAAGTTTTATCAATAAGCTTCCTTAATAGCCTTAACAAGCTATTAAAGCTTAAAACCACCCTAAGACTTTTGGGACACCCTGTATACTACTGACCCATCAATTTTTTTCCTTTGTGCTGATGGATTTGCATGGATCCAACCATACTATAGGTCAGGCTATTTTGCTACCAACATTAAGGCTGGTCTGGGCCAACGGTGGGTAACCTATGGCTCCAAGGCCACGTGTAGCTAGCTCTCTAGGTCCTCAAGTGAGGCCCTTTGATTCAATCCAAACTTCATAGAACTTAATAAAAGGATTTGTTCTGAAAAACTTGGACTCAGTCAAAAGGCTGTACCTGAGGACCTAGAAGGCCACATGTGGCCTTGAGGCTGCACCCCTGGTCTGGGCCTTGCTACTACATGAGCATAATTACTAGTTACATAGTATAGGTGCTACTACCTAAGGATAGTCAGCAGGGAGTAAGATATAGTTTGTGACCAGGAAATAGGACAAACAAGGGACTCAAATCCTGACCTTGACCTCAGTAATAAAAGTATTGAGCTTTTAAACTACCAAGTTACCTAACAACACATCTTCTGCCGTTCAGCTGGGAGGCAAGAACGGGGTCACAACAGTCCCCTGCAGTTAGAGAGGTGGGGTAAGGGTGTAGCAAGACTACATGAGATCTATTTCAAATGTGATAATATCTGCAAAGCATTTAGCACAGTGGCTGGTACATGGTAGGAGCTTAATAAATTCTTGTTCCCTTTTTTATCCCTGGAGTACAAAGGTACTACTAGTTGTCTCTGCAGAGAAACTTAACTGATATATGTAACAGGGTGATGGTGTGAGCTCTGGGATAAACACATATAAGTCTTTCTTGATCTATGCTAAAAGAATAAGGAAAGGGGAGGGAAATTATAGTAGGAAAAACAAAAAGAAAGTTAGACCTGGCTCTGTTGCTTACTATCTATGTGACTTAGGGCCAGAGAGGGCCTCTGTTTCTTCATCTGTAAAATGAGCAAGTTGAACTAGATCTATAGATCTAGGATCTCATGATCTTAGGGGAATGAGGGGGGAGTGGTATGGGAAGCCAGGCATCTTACCTTTGATGTCTCATAACACAAAGAAATAGCCTATTCTGGTTCAGGAAAAAAACCATGGGGATTAGGAAGGTATAACCGAGGGAAGCTATCAGGGCAAGAAAACAGGACTTACCCGAAGGAAGGAATCCAGTGCCCCATTTTCCATGAATTCAGTTAGGATCATGACAGGTACACTATTGGTGACTACACCTTCTAGTCTGATGATATTGGGATGTTCAAACTGGCCCATAATGGAAGCCTCACTCAAGAACTCCCTTCTTTGCCTCTCCGTATAGCCGCCTTTTAGGGTCTTGATGGCCACATAGCTTTCCTTCTTTCCTGGGGTTTTCAGCCGTCCCCGACACACCTCTCCAAATTCTCCTGAAGAAAAGGAAGCTAGGTGTCTCACTTTCCTCAGCATGGAGGGCCTCGCTTTCCTATGCACAACCCTTTGCTTTCTCTAACTTCAGTTCTTGACTTCAATCCCAGAGGCCCAAGTGTCCAGCTACAACATGGAGATCCCTCCCCTATATTCCCACTCCATGAACAAGTACCCAAGTACCCTGTACTTCAAACTTGTCTTTCTCACCTGCTCCAATCACTTCCTCAATCTTGACATAGGATACATCGATCTCCTTTGCAAATTCTCTCACGGCTTCATTAGGGTCTTCATAAGTGAAGGGGTCAATATAGACTTTTGTGCCTGGGGAGTAAAGTGAGGAGCCATCAGGAAGGGTTACACTTACTCAACCATTTCCCTTAAGTACTCTCATAACAGTATGTCAGAATTATAGGCTTTAGAACTGGAAGAAATGAGCTAGTTCAACCCCTATTGAAACCAAGGCCCAAAAAGTGTAACTGACTTGCCCAGAGATGCATAAGTAGTAAGTAGTAGAAATCTGACTCTAAATCTTTTCCACTAGTACATAATGGCTCCAGGACTCCAGATATCTTTTCTATAATCTCACTGTCCCTCTCCTCCCAAAACCCCAGTCTCCTTCCCAAGACAGGGCCCAGAACTCAGGTATCTAGTTATACCATGCACACACCATGCCCGATGAGATATTGTCCATGCTTGTCAGAATACTCAGCATCTCTCCCACTGCTCTGTTTCCTGTAGTTAATGGAGAGAGGTAAAAGAATCAAGACTCAGATTTATTTCATTTTCCCATGGGTGGAGAAAGGGGAATCAAAGGAACTGAATATAAAATCCATGTTCTCTTTCCCACTCACTAGAAATGCCATCTGACTTTCCTTGGATCCAGGGGACAAGTGATTGTTTCAGGGCATAGAGGATGGGAACTGCTGGTTCTCACCTGAGACAGAGGACTGCGATGACAATGACCACTAGGATCAGAATAACCCCCACAGCTGCTGTGCCCAAGATCAGTGCCAGCTGGTCCCTCCAGTTCTCATTCTCTATTTTCAGAGAGAACAAGTTTGGGAAGTCAGAATGGGCAGAACCCTTGGGAGAGTGGTATGAAGGAATATTTGACTTATTGACCTTTCTCTTCTTCCTTCCCCCTCCCCAATACTGAACTAGAGAAGGATGGTGGTGATGGGTTTGGCCATCAGTGCTCCTCCCCTTCAGCATTCTTCACACAGTATGACTGTATGAAGGAAACACAGACTGAGGACACAAACAGAACAAGAAATCTAAGATGGGAAATGATGATGGGGAAAAAAAGAGAAAATGGAGATGGAGGTGGATTAGAAGGAAAGGTGGCTGTCAGGGGGAAGTGGTCATACAAAAGATCAGGGCGAGATCTACCACAGAAAGAATAATCAAGAGCCCAGAAGACCCTCTTCCCACTCTATAAATCTCTATAAGTTCCCACTATAAATCTCTCACCATCCAGCTTGGTTTGGCTGTCATGCTCATGGCCAAAGGGCCCATAGCCAGCCTCAGAGCGTGCCCGAACTTGAACAAGGTAACTGGTCCCCCTCTTCAGTCCTTGTAGCTCTGCTTGGTTTTCTGATGTTTTTAGGAAACGTACCCCACTTGGTCCTTCCACACCCTGTCCTCAGTGAGGGAAAAAAACGGTGGCTATGAGTTAGAATTTCAAGTTCTCTGTTTAACCCCTTGCTTTAGCTTCCAACCCTCTCCCCACTAACTCTCATCCCCTCCACTGATAGCATCCCCTAAGTATTTTTTACTGTTTATGCTGAATTGAACAACTTGTTTTGATGATTTATGTCTTATGTGTCTCAAGATGGGTGGGAAATTAATGTTGGGTATAGAACCCAATACCTCTTCCTTACTACACAAAGGGTACTCAAGTCAGTAATGACTGACTCTGTCTTTAAAACACAGGAATTCAACCCTGGGGTCCTCTGCCCTACCTCAAGGACTTCAGTATCTGAGTAATTCTCACCTTCTCATGGTACTTGACTTCATAATCCAGTACAACCCCATTGGATGGATGAGGAATGGACCAAGTCAGGCTTAAGCTGCTGGGAGATGCTCCTGTCACCTGGATATCTGATACTGGAGGTGGTACTGGAGAGAGACAAGTCAGGCAAGTTGAGGCCCTTCTTCACTACAAACCTGCCCCTGATCTGCAAAATCCTTTCCTTCCCCTTCCCAATCTCTTCAGATTCCCCATTTTTTCTATAATCTCTTTCCTCAGCTTTGCCTAGTGTTATGATCTCTCTTCTGTGCTCTCCAGCCCCAGGCCAATCTTGAGCTCTCTACAGACCTCTGATCTTGAGTGCCTTTGCTCTCCTTTTTTCCCTTGTAGCTTCAACCCAACTAGACTTTTCTGGTCCTCTGCCTCCTTAGTCCATTTGTCCCTGCTCATCAGTCTTCTATTACTAGTTTCCCACATTCCTCCTAGGCTCTTCATGCTCCACCACACTTCTCATTTATCCTTATTCCCTACCCCAATCTTACCCTCTCGGTCTGTGGTGACATTGACTGCTTCCACTGGAATGGGTCCAAGGGCCACAGAGGATACCCCATTAATGGCCATGACCTCAAAGGCATAGGTGAAGTCAGGACGAAGCCCTTGAACCCCTACCCAGGGTTCAGCCAGGTTTTCAGGACCTGGATCAAAGGTCAGATCTCTCCCACATGGCACACAAGAGCCCCGTGGATGGCATTCATGGCAGCGAAGTGCATAAGTCAGGTCCCCTCGGCCTCCCGATTCGAGTGGAGCACTCCAGTCCAAGCGAAGAGATGAACCATTGAGACGGGCCACTACACTTCGTGGGGCTGAGGGTGGTGCTGAAGGTGGTGGGGAGCACAGACACAGAGAAGTCATGTCAGAGGCAAAGACAGATAACAGTCAGAACGACAAATAAATAAGCAACTCACAGAGAGACATGGAGAAATATACACATACATAAAAAAAAAGAAACCAAAATAATCCCACCAGACAGACAGATGGACAGAGGGAGATAGGGGCAGAGACAAAAAAAAAGTTGGTTTGGTTTCTTACAAAGCACAAAACCTTAAATAGTAAGTGCTTAATAAATATTGGTTGAGTCGAACTGAATGGAACTATGCTTGAATATTTGCTCTATGCTTGAATCCTGAAGTGATCCATTAGAGATCTTGCTCAACCCTGACCTCCCAACACACACCAATTTTAAAGATGCCAAGGCATCACCAGATTTTTGGGCCCTGGTTACTTACTAGTACAAGGAGCTCCCAGGGGGTCTTTGGGAGCACGGAAGTAGCCAATGCGGCACTGGCAAATGGTCGAGCCAAAGGAGTTGGACTGGCTGTTAGCTGGGCATGGCTGGCATGACCCTTCTCCTGCAAGAGGCTTGAAGGCTCCCTGCATACAGGCTGTGGAAGAGAAGCAACTATCACCAAAACCATTTTCTATTCCTCAATACAGTTTACCTGATTCCAAAGTTTCATGAATAACAGCCAGTAGTAGAGAAAAGAAGGGAGAGGGTCAGGAACCCAGAAAGACA
This sequence comes from Petaurus breviceps papuanus, assembly GCF_028583685.1. Lineage (NCBI taxonomy): Eukaryota > Metazoa > Chordata > Mammalia > Diprotodontia > Petauridae > Petaurus > Petaurus breviceps. Next base: position 1,198,099 of record NW_027187271.1, on the reverse strand, counting down.
GAAGAAAAGGTGTTCTTCTATGAAAAGAAAATATTTAAAAAAAAAAAAAGGAAGAAAAGGAGTCAGGGGTCATACTGAATAAGTCAGGTCCATGAGGTTTTTGTCCCTGGTCAAGACCTGATGAAATTCTTAGTGCTTAGGTTAAAAGGGATGTAAGAATATATATGGTTGAGGCTTGAGAAAGAAGCTAAAGTGGAGAAGGGTGAGGTGATTAGAGGTGATTTAAAGTCATGAATTTTGAACCTGGCCTCAGAGATTTAACTAGGCACTTATCCTTGGAGTCTTAGCTTCCTTATCTAATAAAATGAGGCTAACAATGACACCTATTTTGAGGGTTGTATTGAAGATCAATTAAGGGAATATGTATAACTTAGCATGTTACATAAATATATTATTATTGTTGTATTATTATGAGATTATGGTTGATTAATCCGTGAGTTGTGGAAACATTGGAAGTTCCAAAAGAAGGGGAATTTACTGGATTCCATTTGCTCAGACTGAGACATTAATAATGAGAGAGTAGACCTCATAGGATATTTCCTGAAAAAAAAAAAAAGGCTAGAAAACCTGAGAGAAGAGAGACCATTAGATATAGAAACAGAAGAGCTGTAGGAACTAAGAATTCTGGAAGTCACAGAGTTCTAGAATATTAGAGATTGCAAGGACTTCAGAATTAAAGTTGGGAAAGAAACTTCCCCAGAATCCCTTAGCTAATAAATAGGACAGTCACGATTGAAAACCCAGGTCTGGTTTTCTTTGTACTACACCACACTGCCTGCCTATGGATAAAAGAGAGGTGGGGGTCAGGAGTTGAGGGTTGGCAATATATGGGAGCAGCCCTCACCTCGACACTTGGTGTGGTCTTCAACTGCTTCGTGGCCTGCAGCACACATACAGCCAGTGACTGGCTGCTCTGCCCACTGGCCATCTTCCCGGCAGTAGAGGCTAGGACCAGGGCCAGAGGCTGGGACAGCATCTGCCACACAGCTCCCAGATACAGGCACCACTAGTTCATGAGGCACAGTCTCAGGGAAGTGGGTCAAGTTAACAGTCAGCTGGGGACACTTCTTATAGAACAGGTGGAGGGATAACAGGGCCATGCAGGCACCCTGGTCTTGAAAGGCGAGGTAGAAACCAGCCTTGCTAAGAGGGCCCAGTCTCAGGGTCTTCACATTCACCTTCCCAGTTGCTTCAATCCCTGGACGCTTCCGAGTCAGGTGCTCTGCTGCAACTGTGTCCACCTATTCAGGTTTGTGGGGAAGGCAACGTTTACATTTGTAACTGTTTCCCAGGACCCATGTATACTATTGCCAATGCCCCATCTCTTCTCTGAGTTCTCCCTAGGACCTCATTCTTCTTCTGGAGCCTATGTCCTGGCTTCTCCATTCTCCATTGTTTTTCTCCCAGATTCTAGGTTCATCTTCACCAACCCCTTCACTCAGTCCCTCCCACCCAAGTGTTTGTTCCCTTCCTAACACCAAGGTACCCTGCTAGTCCCCTAGTTTTCCCCTAAATAAAGCTCTATTTAGAAATGAGAGATTTGTTTCTTAATTTCATATAGTCCCCTCCCTCTTCCCCATTCCCTACTTGCCATCTCTCTTCCCAGTCTTTATGGTATTCGATGCTTCAGGGTCTAGATACCTTGATATAGGGGTTCTCCATCCAAGAGGGTGAGAGGGCAGTAGCAGTGTCAGCATCACTCTCATAGTAGAAAACAGTGAAAGTCTCCTTGCAGGCACGCCCAGCCCGGGGCAGGGATAGGCATTCCAGCATGGTAAACCGTAAGGTGGCATAGACAGTTCTTGCCCCTTTCCGGGGCACCCAACCTGTTCGAAGCCAGTGGGGTTGACCAGGGGGCCGCTGCACATCACATACTTCATATGTCCGAACACTATGCTGTTCTTCATCTAGCCCGCTCACCTCTTCCCACTATTCAGAGAAGAGATACTATGAGTAGAGGCAATGGGAATGTGGGAAAGGGAGGGGAACAGAAGTAGCAAAGAGGTAGAAATGGGCCTCTTCTCAGATCACCTGGTAGGGAATCTGGGTCAAAGGTCTATCTATGCATGGGAAGATGGTAGCAGAACCTGAGATCAAAGGTTTATGTATAAGAGGTTAGAGGGTCGAGGTTCAACAGTTGCAATTTCAGGACAGACTGGGTCAGCCTTTAAGATGGGAGTAAAGAAGATGAGCAGGAGAAAGTGAAAGTAGAGAGAGAAGAGATATCTGAGGATCTAATAGCCAAAGGACTAGGACAGGGAGATTAACAGTAGAAAAGCTTAGGAGAGGGATGCTTGAAGGGTTGAGGGGATAGGATATTATCCTATAAGGTTTCTTCCCCCCACCCCCCACCCAAAGACCCCTTCTTCAAGTCAAGCCAAGAAGTGTTTATTAAGTGCCTTCTATGGACCAAGCACTGTGCTAAGCTTTAAAGATAAAAAGGCAAAAAAAAAAAAAAAAAAGGAGCTCATAGTCTGATGGGGCAGACAACATGAAAATGTCTATGTACAAAAAAGATATATTCAGGATAAATTGGATATAATATCAGAAGGAAGGCACTACCATTAAGAGGGAGTCCGGAAAGGCTTCCTGAAGGTGGGATTTTAGATGAAACTTGAAGAAAGCCAGGGAAGCCAGGAGGCAGAGGTGAGTAGAGAGAGCATTCCAAGGATGGGGACAGCCAGTAAAAATCCCAGTCAGGAGATAGAGTGTCTTGTGTGAGGAACAGCAAGGAGGCCTGTGTCACTGGATCATAGAATACATGGAAGGGAGGTATAAGGTACCAGAAGACTGGAAAGATAGAAAGGCAGCAGGTTATTAAGGGTGTTAAAAGGCAAACAGGATTTTATATTTGATCCTAAAGGTCATAGGGAGCCACTGGAGTTGACTTAATAGGTGATATGATTAGACCTGTACTTTAGGCATCTAGATGGCATGGTAGATAGAGTGCCAGGTCTGGAGTCAGGAAGATTTGAGTTCAAATGTGTGACCCTGGGCAAATCATTTAATCTCTTGGTTTGCTTTGGTTCCTTGACTGTAAAACAGGTATAATAATAACATCCACCTCCCAAGGTGGTTGTGAGAATCAAACAAGAAAAATAATAGTAAAGCATTTAGCACAGTGGTAGGTGTTTAATAAAAGCTTATTTCCTTCCATCCTTCCTTCCTTCCTGCTTCAATTTTACAGCTGGGTAGAGGATGGACTAGAGTAGGGAAACACTTGAGGCAGGAAAATCAACCAAAATGCTATTGAAATAGTTCAGGTGTGAGGTGATGAGGACCGATACTAGGGTGGCAACTATGTGAGAGGAAAGAAAGGGATGTATACAAGAAATGCTAGGAAGATAGAATCAACAAGACATGGGAACAGATTAGAACTGGGGGGAGGGAGGAGCAATGTAGGGGAGAGTGATGAGCTGAAGATGACCCCTCAGCTCTAAGGCTGGAAGCCTTAATGGCCAGGTTTGATTTTGGATGTCTTGAGCTTGATGTATCTACAAGACACCTAATATGAGATGTCCACTAGACAACTGGAGGTGGAAGAGTGGATAGACAGGAGAGAGGTTAGGGCTGGACAGATCTGAGGATCATTTGCATAGAGAGAGGGTAAATGAATTCACATTAGTGGATGAGATCGTGATCAAAAGAACACAGAAGGAGAAGAGAAAAGGACACCTATAATGATTAGAGTCTCCTTTTCCCATCTCTTTCCATATCCTTGGCCCTGGCTCTTACCTGTCCCTCCACCTGAGGATAAGTAACCCATTTCAGATCTGCTGTCTCCAGCTTTGTGTTCAGGAGGGTCTCTAGGAAAGATAGAAAGGCAAAATCAAGGTCAAAGAATCTGGGGGACAGGAAAGATAGACGCACTTATTTCTGATCTTTGGGGGTAAAGGTTCTGAGGGAGATGAAACCTCACAATTCTGAATTAGTGGGATTTTATTAGCAAAGAAAATGAAGCTCCAGAGGTGGGGGTGGGAATTAATCGTGGTTTGTTTGCTATGTTTTGGTTTTTATTTTCCCTCACCCTCTAGTCTTCTTTTCTCTCTTTGGCTTCCAGCTCCACCCCTAACAGCTGGCAAATGCCTGGTTCACCCCCTGAGGGATCCCCAAGATCCTGGCCTTCTTCCCTACATTGGTGGATAATGGAAGAGAGTCTTTAAGTCTAGAAAGCAGAAGGTTAGGAAGGTGTTCAACAAAAACCATCAAGCATCCTTCACCCAATCTCACCAGTAAAATGTAATGTATTGGAGACTGGGCAAGATCTATCATTAAAAAAAAATATTTTAAACATATTGCCAGTATCTAGAACAAGATGCTTAAAAAATGTTTGTTGAATTTAGTTAAATCGAACTGATTCACTGACCCATAAGACATTGAACCCTCCGATGTAGGGCAAAAGACTGTTGAAAAGGGAACATCCCCCTCCCTCTTCTCTCTCCTCAGCTCCTACTCCCTCCCAAAACATAGACATTCCATCCGTCAGACAGTAGTTCTTCCTTTTCAGTTACTGCTCCCCCACTGGAACCTACACCCCCCCCCCAAAAAAAAAGTACCTTTCCCCAACAAAATCAACTCTCATTTTCCAAGAAGTAGGGCCTAGACGCTTGGGTTTCATGCCCTGGCCCCCCTATTGGGGCCTCACATCTGGATCTGGTTATGGGAAGGAAAAGGGGAGGAGATGAGGAAAGCCCCCCCCCTCCCCACACACACCTGGCTTTGCTTCTGCAGCTAGGAGGGGAGGTGGAGGCGGGGCTGGCGGAAGGAGGAGATTAATAGAAACTGCAGAGCCCTAGGCTGGGGAGGGAAAGGAGAAAAGGTAGGGGAGGGAAATCCCCTTTGAATTGCTTGGCTAGTTGGGGCAAAATGCCTCCCAGGGCCCTGGGAAGAGAGTAAAGGGTGCAGAGGATAGTCGATTTGAGGGGCAAGCCACCTGAGTCCAGGGAGGAGAATGAGGCCTCAAGGAGAGACAGAAAAGGTGAAAAAGATAGCCTCTTCCCTTTCACTCAATTCTCTTCTACCAAGGAAAAGATTTCTCTCTCTGGCTCTGAGTCACTTGGGAGCCCCGCCATCCTAAGGCAAAGCCGCCTAGCAACCCTCTAGGGGTGGTTGGAATATTAGAGAAAGCTGGGGACAGGTTCTGGGAAGTGGATTGGAGGAAGGTAGAGGTCTCCTCCCTCCATTGTTCCCCTCAGAAAGAGTTTTTCCTGTCTCTAATTTATACATCATCTCTGTCAGTAATTTTCTCTATCTCTTTCTTGTGTATCTCATCTCTAACAGAGTCTCTGCCTCAGCCTCTCTTGGATGTGTCATTTCTGTCTCCCTCTTCACTACTTTCTCTCCTATTCTCTGTTTCCCTTTCCTATTCCCACTCCTCTCTAGCAACCCTCAATTCTATTCCCCTCATATTGTGTATCTTTTTCATCTACCATCTGATGACTACATTCCTTTTTCCTTCTGTTTCTTCTAGTTCCTCAATCCCTTTTTTCTTCTCTTCTCACTTTCCCTCTCCCCCTTTCTCTTTCACTCTTTCCCTCTATCTCCCCCACAAGTCTTTTCCTTTCCATCCTATTTCTCAGCCTTTTCTAGCCCAGAGTTTATCTGCCCTCCTCACATGCTTTTTGGCCTCTACTTCTCTTTCATCCATGGCCCAGTGCTCTGTATGGCTCAGCCCTAAGAGAAATCAGGATTTTCCAAATACCTTTGATTCTTCCCCTTTACCTCCTCCATGGCCCACTTCCCAGAGACCCCCTTTGATTCCAGGCAGTCAAAAGGGGGGGAGGGAAGCTCATTGAAAGAGATCAAGGCAATAGGAAGGGGATTTACAGGGCTCTTGCCTCCCCCTCCAAAAGAATGGAGGGTGGGAAGGAGCCTGAAAGATAAACATATTTGAAGAAGGAGAAAAAAATGCTTACAGGATAACCAGGAGCTGGTGCCTGGGTGGCAGGGTTAGTTAGCAAGAGATTTTTGGGTTTGGGATGGGGTCTATAGTAGATTTTTGGGTGTCAAAGACTGATTGGTGAGTACTCTTTGGTGACATGGAACATAATTCTAAGGAAGGTATCAGTGTAGGGGAAGAATTCCAGTCAAATCCCTTCATTTGAGAGCTAAACTGTTTACAGACATCTTAAGGGGTGTGAATGTGGATAGAGTTTTGGGATGTTTGGGGATAGTTTTGGGATGTTTGGTGGCCTAGGTATAGAAGGAGAATGTGAAAAGAGCTGAAGTTCTGGGGCCTAGGTACTAGGGAGCAGACCCATATGGTTTGGGGAGGTGGGTTGCTCCCGAGATGAGTAAGAGTTATTTAAGGCACTATTTGCATAATGATAGCAGTGGAGGTAAGGTGTAAATTCATTTGCAGTTATCTCATTTGAGGAGGGGTCAGGAGGAAAGACTATATTAGTTTGGGGGTATATACAGCAAATTTAGGAGAGATAGAAGGGAAGAATTTGGGGAAAAGTTTAAGCTATTATGGGAAGGGTAGTGGGGGGAGAAATAAAGGGGCTTGGGAGGAAATTTTGAAGCCTGGGAGAAGAGTATGAGGAGCTGAGGTGGGAAACGTCCCAGGACAAGAGATTCAACTCCCTCTTCTTTGCAAACAAAAGAAAAATCCACTTCCCTGCTGGGCAGCCTACCTCCCCCCTTCCCTTCCTACCCCCACCCTTCATCCACAACCTCCAATCCAGCTCCCTTTCCCCGGCCCAGGGGCAGAAAGGCCCGAGAAGGGGTGAGGAGAGAATCAACCCCTTATCTCCTGTGCCAAACTTAAAGCCTCTGGGAATTGTGAAGGGAAAGTTTCCCCAAACTCACCCACCTTCTAGAGCAGAAGCCAGGGACGCCCAGCAGAGCAGCGCTCGAAACTCCATGGCGCCACCTGGTTCCCAATTAGATCCGAGTTTGGGGGGCGCGAGCCCCCCCAGGTCTGAAACCCTCTGATTAGGAGCACAATTCTTGCCCCCGCACCTCCTTCTTTGCTCGCAGTCCTTTCAGTACCCCACCATACGGGGGAAGCGCAAGAATCCAGAAGACGCCCCAGATTAGAGCTCCAAAAGAGTTTTTGCTTCTCCCGGGGTGTGGGTATAGTCTATCCTTCTCTCTGAGTAGGTTAATCTAGAAAGTGTGGAGACCATAAGACTCTCTTAAGTTGGGGCACAGTCAGAGAGGTAGGGCTGGAATTGAGGGATCTCTCAGAATCCCGCCCAAGGGCCTCTTCTGGCAGAATCGGGGTGCACCTAGGTCTCCCTACCCCTTCTTTCCAATTACTTTGCTTCCACTGGGCCCCCAGAGTCTGCTCCCGCCAGCGAAGGAGGGAGAAAGAGAGGGAGGGGAGCAAGCAGTAAGATGGGGCCTGAACCGGGGCAGGGGCTGGGACTGGTACTGGGGCCCGGGCCAGCACCTCGGTTGGGGAGGGGGGGAAGGAGAGAGGAGGGACTGACGGCCAAAGGCGGAGCGGACTGGCTGGGCAGGGCCCCCAGGGAGAGAAGGGGCAGGACTACCCGGATTGGAGCCCGCTGATTATTGAATAATTCATGAGGAAAGAAGAGTTGGGAACCAAAGGGGAGGAGGGGGGTTAATGGAGGAGGAGCCGGGAAGTTAGAAGAAAGTTTGGAGAAGAGGAAGGAGGGAGGGAGAGAGGGAAAGGAGGAAGCAGGGAAGGGGGGCTCGTGTGTCGTGAAAGAGGCAAAAACATTGAGACAGCCCTGGCAGAGGAAAAGAAATCGGGAAGCACTCCGAGAGTCTAGGGAGGCAAGAAAACAAGAGTTACACCGAGAAGCGAACACACCAAGCGATGTGCAAGCATTCGTAGAAAAACCATGCCATACAGAAAATACGCACAGGAAAACAGACCCATTGCCATCTGTCCAAATTTAAGTCTAGTGGTCTCCGATGTCCACTATTCAGTCACATTTGGCATTTGGTTGGGTTGCCTGGGGACAAAGGAGTGTACAGCAGAGAATGGAAACTGGAGATCTCCCCTATACCTATGTCAGGGAATAGAAACTGGTCCTACATACGCAATTCTGAGAGGTCGTTCAACATTTATTCACTCAATAAACATTTATGTGGTGCTTACTACGCTAAAGAATCATACATCAGGAATTGAAACAAAGAGCTCGGTTAGTTGGAAACTAAAAAGTGAAAGGCAGGAGGTGCCTCTCCCACTTCCATCACCTCACAGCACCCCCCCCCCCTTACCCTGCAGTGAAGCAAGCACAGACAAAAGGGGACTGAGTAAGATACCCGGTAGAGGAATCTCCAATCTCTAAACCCCGGCCTCTCCATCCCACTCTCCCTAACAGTAGGAAACTCCCCCCTTTCCCAAACTCTGACCCTTAGGGGGAGTGTCACCATAGCTACTTCCTCTGTCTTTCCTGAGACTGTTTCCTGTCTGGCTCCTGGGGGCCCTTGGGACCTCCTTGGGAGGGGCCCTTCCTCTCACCACCCCACCCCTGTAATCTGCTCTGCTAGCAAAAGGGGGAGGAGTCAGAAGGACCCCTCTCCTCTTCCACCCCCCCCCCCAATTTCAGCTATTCCTTTTCCTACTTCTGGCTGGGGTCAGGAGGAAGAGGAATAAGAAAGGGGGAATATTTGGCACACTTGGGGTGAAGAGGTCTGGAGGCATAACTGAAAGAATTGTAGGAGAGCTGGTTGATGAGGACACAAAAGTAGCAAGACAAATTGGGGTGGGAGAGGGGCAGAGGCAGGGAAACACGTGAAACCAGAGAGAAGAGCTTGGAAAGATTTGGGAAGCTGACTCCCTGCCTCAAACAGAGTAGACAGGTCTGGAATGACCTCTTTGCCCTTGAATTTATCTTACTACCCCAAGGGATGTCCCCCACACCCTGTCCTTGGGTCCAGCTGGGATTAGGGTAGGGTGGGGAACACAGAGGGCAGGAAACAGCCTTCTCTTCTGAAGCTGAATGGAACAGGACTGAGAATTCCATCCTCAACCACCTCCCACCTCTATGCTACAATTTCCCCCAGCCTCTAAGCTCTGCTTCCAGGCTAGTCCAGCTAAGTCTGTTCTTCATTGCCCTAGCCCTCTAGGTTCTTCTTTCTACTTTCATAGCTCCCTAAAAGTTCTTCCTCCCACATACCTTACTGTTCTGAATGTCTGTCTTTCACTTCTCTAGTCATTCTCTCTCTCCATCGTCCTACTCCCCATCTACTTCCACTTTTCCAGTCTTCTTTCCTGGCTCTCCTTCACCTCCCTCCCTGCCCCCCCCCTCAAGTCCTCTCTGGCCCTTGATCCCTGGAATGTCTGCACAGCTGTTTCTCATATAGTAGGGATACTTTGCATCTTTCCTAGAGGATAAAAAAAAGGAAGAAAGAGACACAACTAGAGATGGAGAGAAGTGAACAAAATGTAAGTGTGGTAGGCTTGAGATCTGATGAAATCTAGTACAGTAGGTAAGATAGAAAAGTTTAGAAAAAGGCAATGTCAGGGTTGGGTAGGTGGTCCACCAGCCCTGGAGTCAGGAGGACCTGAGTTCAAATGCAGCCTCAGACACTTAACACTTACTAGCTGTGTGACTTTGGGCAAATCACTTAATTCCAATTGCCCTGCCCTCCCCCCTCCAAAAAAAAAAAAGAAAAAGAAAAAAGCAATGTTATTAACTGACCTGTGATATTTTTAATAATAATAATAATATCTAATCTTTTACATAGCACGTTTAGGTTTATAAACTACTTTACATACATTATTTCCTCTTGGTAACCTAGTGATGTGGGTACTATATGTATCATGCACATTTTACAGATGGGGGAAACTGAGGTGCAAAGAGGTTAGATATTTTGTGAATGGTCACACAGCTAATAAATGTCAAGGGTAAAATTCAAACTTAGGATATCCCTGAATCCAAGGTAAGCAGTCATTCTACTAAACTACGCTGTCTTCCTTAGGAAGAAACACTCTCCCAACTAGATCGTACTGTTATATGAAATTTTTGCCCAGCAATGCCTTGAAATATAGGTAAGATTATCATCCTTTCTGTTAGGAAGTCAGTTTCTTTTCCCTAAATACAACTAATATTTCATTTGTTTTATTTGTTCATTAATGTGCAGGTCCCAATCATGTGTTCAGCACTGCAGTAGAAACTTTTATAAGGTGCAGTCCCTGATCTCCAGTAGTTTACTCTGATATTTCTTTGTAGGAGATCCTTCCAGTGGTGCAGGTCCAACAATCTAACCATGCCTTTTCATCTTAGGTGCAAGTTGTTGTTTAGTCTTTTCAGTCATGTCCGACTCTTCATGACCCCATTTGGAATTTTCTTGGCAAAGATACTGAAGTGGTTTGCCGTTTCCTTCTCCAGCTTATTTTACAGCTGATAAGTGTCTGAGGCCAGATTTGAACTCAAAATGATGTCTTCTTGACTCCAGTCCCAGTACTCTCTCCACAATGCCATCTAGCTGCCCTTATATCATCATACATTTCCTATATTAAGCCTTGTAACAGAACATCTTATAATTGATGCTTTGATTTTTAGCTCCAACATCAAAACCAAAACAGTAATGAGAGAAGCAGCTATGGTGTGGTGGAAGAGCACCAAACTTGGGGTCAAAATGTCTGTATTTGCTGAAAGACCTTGGGTAAATCACAAGTCACCTTCAGCCTTAGGGTTTTTTATCTGTAAAATGGGAATAAATACTACCTTTTGGAGATCATTATGAGGATCAAGTAAAATCATATTTGTAAAGTTCTGTTATACAAATGCCAGCTATTATTATTAGAATTGTTTGAAGACGTCTTATATTTAAGGTTTTCACTAGGAGGCACAGTGGATAGAGCACTGGGCCTGGAGTCAGGAAGATCCATCTTTCTGAGTTCAAATCTGGCTTCAAACACTTATTAATTGTGTGAACTTGGGCAAGTCACTTCACCCTATTTGCCTCAGTTTCCTCATCTATAAAATGACATGGAGAAGGAAATGGCAAACCACTCCATTATCTTTGCCAAGAAAACCTCACATGGGGTCATGAACAGTCAGACACGACTAAAACAAATGAATAACAACATTATCTTTCCAATAGACAGTAAAAAAAAAATCATTAAACCTTTTCAACTCCATAATTAATTCAAAATATCAAGAGTTTGATTTTGTGATGTTGAACTTCTCCTAACTTAGTCAAAGACAAAGAGACATGAGGTCTGTCACTGGGTCTATATATTACCAAACCAATATATTGTTTAAAATGAGCAACTTTCATCTCATGTAATATTCATGTTATAAGTAAAGGGTTCCTAGAGCCAGCTGTTATCAGCTCCAGAAGGCTGGTTGCCAAATTTTCAGTGTGAACATATATACCTCAAAAATCAGCAAATTTATAAAATCAGGGTTTGATTTATTGTTCTGTTGATTGTCTAGACATAAGAAAGTGTTGGATAAAATGTTAATAATGCACATTAAACTTAAAGATATGTCCTGAGCATTTTTTTTCTTTTGGAGAGTCAGTTGTAAAACATTTACCAGCACACCACTGGTTATAAGCCTTTTTCCATCATATTGAATATAAGATTCTGACCCATATTCTACTGTATGACATTATTATGTCTCTCTATTTTTGAAAGTTACTTGAATTTATAAATTTTTTAAAGTTTATTTTTAGTTTTCAACATTCATTACCACAAGATTTTGAGTTAGCAATTTTCTCCCTGTCTTTTCCCTACCCCCCTACCCCAAGATAGAAAGCATACTGAATACCCCTTCCCCCAATCTGTTCTCTCTTATATCCTCCCCCATCCCAACTCTAACTTTCTAGTAGGGCAAAATGTATTTCTATACCCCTGTGCCTGTAAAAAAACAATTTTTTAAAACATTTTTTTTAAACTTTGATTTCCAGATTCTTTCCCTTCTTCCCTCCTCATGCACCACCCCCACAGGGAAGATAAGCAATTCAATATAGGTTATACATATGTAGTTATGCAAAACATTTCCATAGTAGTTATATTGTGGAAGACTAACTATATTTCCCTCCATCCTATCCCGCCCACCACTTATTTTCTATTTTGACTCTGTCCCTTTTCAAAAGTGTGTGCTTCTAATTACTCTCTCCCCCAAACTGCCTTCCCTTCTATCATCCTCCCTCTTATACCCCTCACCCTACTTTCCTGTAGGGTAAGATACCCAAATGAGTGTATATGTTATTCCCTCCTTAAGCCAAATTCAATGAGAGTAAGGTTGACCCATTCTCTTCCACCTTCCTGCTCTTCCCCTCATGTTTTCTCTTGCCTGGACAATTTAGCTTATTCTATCTCTCCCTTCTCTTTCTCTCATTATATTCCTCTCTCACCTCTTAATTTTATTTTTTAGATATCATCTCTTCCTATTCAACTGATCCTGTGCCCTCTGTCTATGTATACATGTACACACAAATACACACACTCACATATACACACATACACTCTCCTATACATATATATATATATATATATATATATATATATATTTCCTTCAACCATCCTCATACTGAGAAAAGTCTCATGAGTTACAATTATCTTTTTTCCATGTAGGAATGTAGATAGTTCAACTTTAATAAGTTCCTTATGATTTCTTTTTCCTGTTTACCTTCTCATGCTTTTCTTGTTTTTTGTATTTGAAAGTCAAATTTTCCGTTCAGCTCTGGCTTTTTCATCAAGAATACTTGAAAGTGGGGGCAGCTAGGTGGCTCAGTGAATAGAGCACTGGCCCTGGAGTCAGGAGGACCTGAGTTCAAATCCGGCCTCAGACACTTAACAGGAAAACTAGCCATGTGACCTCGGGCAAGTCACTTAATCCCAATTGCCCTCCATAAAGCAAAAAAAAAAAAAAAGGAATACTTGAAAGTCCTCTATTTCATTGAATGACTATATTTTTCCCTGAAGCATTTTACTCAGTTTTGCTGGGTAAGTGATTCCTGGTTTTAATCCTAGCTCCTTTGACCTCCGGATTACCATATTCCAGGCCCTTCGATCCCTTAGTGTAGAAGCTGCTAGATCTTGCGTTATACTGATTATGTTTCTACAATATTCAAATTGTTTCTTTCTGAATACTACTTCCTTGTATTATTTTCTCCTTGACCTGGGAACTCTGGAATTTGGCTAGAAAAACTTCTAGGAATTTTCTTTTTGGGATCTTTTTCAAGAGGTGATTGCTGAATTCTTTTCTTTTTTTTTTTTCTTTTTGGAGGGGGTAAGGTAGGACAATTGGAGTTAAGTGGTCCAAGGTCACATGGTTAGTTTTGTGTTAAGTGTCTGAGGCTGGATTGGAATTCAGGTCCTCCTGACTCCAGGCTGGTATTCTATTCACTGTGCCACCTAGCTGCCCCAAGATCGATGAATTCTTTCCATTTTTATTTTGCCCTCTGGTTCTAGAATATCAGGGTATTTTTCCTTGAGAATTTCTTGAAGGATGATTTCTAGGCAATATCTCTCTTTTTTTAGAGGGCAAGGTGGAGGGCAGGGCAGGGCAATTGGGGTTAAGTGACTTGCCCAAGGTCACATGGCTAATTGGTGTTAAGTATCTGAGGCTGTATTTGAACTCAGGTCCTCCTGACTCCAAGGCTGGTGCTCTATTCACTGTGCCACCTAGCCGCCCTTAGGCTCTTTTTTTGGTCATAGCTCTCTAGGTAGTCCAATAATTTTTAAATTATCTCTCCTGCATGTATTTTCCAGGTCAGTGGTTTTCCAGTGAGATGTTTCACATTGCCTTCTATGTTTTCATTTGTTTGGAACAAATGGAAGCTAATGACTTTATGAGAAATCAAGATACTATAAAACAGATCCAATCTAATTTTGAAGGAATTATTCTCTTCAGTGAGTTTTTTAAATTCCTTTTCCATCTGGCAAATTCGACTTTTTAAGGCATTCTTCTCCTCATTGGCTTTTTGGGCCTCTTTTGCCATTTGAGTTAGTCTATAACTAGTCTATAACACCTTAAAAAGGTGTTGTTTTCTTCAGCATTTTTTAGATCTCCTTTAGCAGGCTGTTGACTCACTTTTCATGATTTTTTTTGCATCATTCTCATTTCTCTTCCCAATTTATCCTCCACTTCCCTTACTTGATTTTCAAAATCTTTCTTGAGCTCCTCCATGGCCTGTAATCAATTCATATTTTTCTTGGAAGCTTTTGAAACAGGAGTTTTGACTTGTTGATTTCTTCTGGTTCCATGTTTTAATCCTTTTTGTCCCCAGAAAAGGATTCTATGGTCTGATTGTGCCTCCTCTGCTTGCTCATCTTGCCAGCCAATTACTTGACTTTTGAGCTCCTTGCCACAGTAGAACTCTGCTTTCAGAGTGGAGAGAACTATATCCCAAATCACTGGGGGTTTTGCAAATGTTATTAGAGGCCTGAGGAGGGCACCCTCTCTACAGACACCCCCAGTTCTGGCACACTGCCACACACCCCAGGACTACCATCCAAGACCGTGATCCAGATCCAAGCAGGTCAAAGTAAAAGTGATTACCCTCTGAATCGTTGCTTGGTCCCCCTATGATCTGCAGGCCAGGAGCTCCAAAGGTAGTCACAAATTAGTGGCAGCAGCTGTAGCAGCTGTAACTGCTGTGCCTCCACCACCTCTCACCCCAGGGGCAGAGACCAGACCATGCTCTTCCATCACCCAGTTCCAACAGATTTCCTCACTGACCTTTTACTTTCTCTTTGGTGTTTATGGGTTGAGAAGTCTGGAAACCACCGCAGCTGCTGGTGATTTCACTCTCCTGAAGTCTGTTCCTGCCAGTCAGGGCCACTGGTTGGCACTATCCCAGATCTCAGACCACTGGGCTCATGCAGGACTGCACTCAGCTCCCAGTGCGGTGCAATAAGCACTTCCTGCCGGCCTGCCAGGCTGCCTTCAGTGGGAGAGTTGTTTCTCTCTGTCACTTTGTGGGTTCTGTAGTTCTAAAATTTGTTTAGAGTCATATTTTACAGGTATTGGAAGTGGTTGGAGGGGGAGCTTATGCCAAATTCCTGCCTCTACTCTGCCATCTTGGCTCCTGTTCTGTCCCTCCCTTTCTAACTCAAGAAGGTAAATGTAACCTCACAGAAACTTGGTAGGATATAAAACTATAACTGGGTTTTTTCCTTTTACCTATAATGCTTCAAGGAAGATGACGTAGCATTGTGTATTAAGACAGGAACCATAAGGGGGAAGCATGATGGTGAATATTTGGTTGAAGGTCAAAGGAGAAAGAAATAGAAGTGATTTTGTTATTGAAATATACTACAGACCATCTGGGAGGAAGCAACATATCATAAGCCAGCCACAAAAGCATGAAATAGAAGGAATGGAAGACTTCCATTATCCAGACATCTACTGGAGCTCTCCACCAAAGGCAGAGCAGCTAACAACTTCTTGATATGCCTTCATCATAATTTCATCTTTCAAAAGGTGGGGGAACCAACAAAGGGAAATTCTATTCTGGATCTGTTTAGCTTGGTAGGTTGGAAATGATGGGAACGTTGGGGAGATATGACTACTTCTTCCTGGAGTTTGTAATAGAGAAGAGGAAATCTGGGAGCAGTCTGACATATACCATCCATTTTGGGAAAGCAGATTTCAAAGAGTTCAGAGAAAAGATAGGTAGGATGCCAGAAAATAAAATGATTCAATGAAAGTCATTCCAGAAGGAACAGGAAAAGTCTAAGGATATAAAGAGGAATAATTAAAGTGAGGAAAAGAAATGGGATTTCTCTAACAAGACCAATGGTGATACACAGGGAACTCAGCACCTGGTTCAGTTTTTTTTTTCTTTTGGAGGGGGGAAGGCAAGGCAATTGGGGTGTAGCAGCAAGCACCCCAAGTGTCCTCAGGGTTTGCAGCTACCACAGGTTCTTGGATCTGCTTTGTTAAAGGAAAGCAACTCAAAATGGGTTAACAAGCTTACTTTAATCAGTCAGACATATATCGTTTACCTTGTTCAGGAGAAAAGGTCAGTACCCTGAACCTCAAAGTATACAGGCATAATTATCAAGACAGAAACATCAAGTAGACAGATTTCCAAACTGTCCAACCATTACATCCACACCCAGTCAACATCTGGGTTTCCACATTCTGGATTTTTCAAAGCCGGGGGACTCTCAACAACGGCTTCCCAGAATTCAGATCAAATCACAGAACACTTCTCAAAGTAAGTCCCAAAACAAAGCTACACATCAGGGCTTATATAGCCTTCTCCTGGCTCAGAGAATGTAACAACCTTTTGGACCCACTGGCCAATCAAAAAGTATCAACTGAAAAACAAGCCTCCCACCCCAGTCTCCAGGTGCACTTTAGCCTAGGGGCAGGGAAGATCTTTAAATTTGCATTTCCATTACATGGGGTTAAGTTAATTAAGCCCAAGGTCACTCAGATAGTAAGTATCAAGTGTTTGAGGTTACCATTTGAACTCAGGTCCTCCTGATTCCAGGACTGGTGTTCTATTCACTGCACTACCTAGCTACCCCCTGGTTTAGATTTTAAAAAAAGATATACAGAAGATGGAAACAAGGTCACTTAACAGAAAATGAACATAAGAATTTGTCATGATTCTATAAAAAAAGTGCCAGGAATGCTAGCTTTTGGAAGGAGTAGAGACTGTGGAGAGAAGCTACAAACAAGAAGTTTTGCCTCTTTTTTTAGCTATAAAGGAAGAAAAAGAAGGATCAAGAAGGGAGATCTTCGCTTGAGATGAATGGAAAGATGATAACTGAACACAGAGATAATAAGGTAGAACTCAATTCTTTTTGAGTTTCTGTTTTCCCTGCCAAAGATAATGGTCTTTATACTGGAAATGACAAAACAAAAGTGACTAAAAGGTATTTGATGCATAAGCAAGGCAATAGTAAGAAAGCACCTAATTATCTTTGATAAATTTAAGTCACCTGGACCAGATGAACTGTATTCTTGAGTCCTAAAAGAACTGACAAATGTGATTACTGAATAAGTCAATGAACATTTATTTAACTCCTACTATATGCCATTCACTGTGCTAAGCATCTTACAATTACTATCTCATTTGTTTCTCACAACAACCCTGGGAGATAGTTGCTATTATTATCCTATTTTGTAGATGAGGAAACTTGGGCAAGCAGAAGTTTAGTGACTTGACCAAGGTCATGTCGCTAGCAAGTGTCTGAAGCCGGATTTGAACTCAGGTCTTCCTAACTCCAGGCTCCATGCTCTATTCACTTTAACACCTCATTGCCTAGATTATGGAAAACAGGAAAGAAACCAAAAGACTGGAAAAGGGTAAATGTCCTAATTTTCAAGAAGAGAAAGAGAACAAAGCATGCAAACTATGGTCCAGTGAGCTTGATTTTGGTTACTGGGAAAATTTCAGAATAAGTAATTTAAAAGAAGGTCATAGAGTATTTAGAAAAAAAAAACCTAGTGATTAAAGAGCTATCATAGCTTCAACAAGGTCAGGTCATACCAGATGAACCTCTTTTTTTAGACAGGTTTACTTTAGTAGTTGAAGGAAATGCTCTTGATTTAGTTTATCTAAATTTTAGCAGAAATTTTTAATAAAATGACTCATAGTATAAGATGAAGAGATATGTCTTAGACAATTCAAAAATGGTTATGTGGATAGACTCAAAGAGTAATTGGTCATGATTCAATGTCAATGCAGCAGAAAGCATCCAGTGGAATATTTTGTAATATTTATTTTTTAAAAATAAATGTTTATTTTAATATGTGTTTATTATCTATCCCTACCACTACCCCCTATTCCATTTGAACAATAACAACAATAATCATGGGAAAACAATAATGGTCTGTGGGGGGGAAATTCCCGTGTTGTCTATTCCTGAAAATATATGCCATTCTCTGCCTTATAAGTTCATCACCTCTCAGTGAGGAGGAGCTAGATTTTAGAGCTATGGTGATGGATTAAGTCAAATTAAGAGTTGAGCAAGATGTTTCATCTTTGGTCTTTGAGATTCTTGTTTTATCATTGCCTTGATCAGAGTTTTTCAATGTTTTTCTTCATACAGTTGCCATTATAGAAATTTTTCTCCCAGTTCTATTCCCTTCCCTCTGCATCAGTTCCTAAAACACGTGAACTGTTTCTACACAGTTTGAGAGCCATTAATCCATACATAAGGATCTCTATGGGCCACATAGTGAGATTCTAAGTGTTAGAAGCATAGAGGAAGGTGCAAACTTACAGTTTCAGTACACTTCTGAGAAAAGGGAGGACTGAGCTGAGAATGTGTAATGGGAATGTAAATTTTTAAGATCTTCCCTGCCCCTAGGCTAAAGTGCACCTGGAGCCTGGGGTGGGAGGCTTGTTTTTTAGTAGATACTTCTTGATTGGTCAGTGGGTCAATAAGGTTGTCACATTCTCTGAGCCAGGAGAAGGGTATATAAACCCTGATTTGAGGCTTTGTTTTGGGGGCTCACTTTGAGAAGTGTTCTGTGATTTGATCTGGATTCTGGGAAGCCATTGTCCGGAGGGCCCCCCCCCCCTTTGAAAAACCCAGATGTTGAAACCCAGATGTTGATTTGGTATGGATGTAATGGTTGGACAGTTTGGAAAGCTGTCTACTTGATCTGTTTCTGTCTTGATAATTCTGCCTATACACTTTGAAGTTCAGGGTGCTGACCTTTTTCCCCTGAACAAGGTAAACGATATATGTTTGACTGATTAAAGTAAGCTTGTTAACCCATTTTGAGTTGCTTTCCTTTAACAAAGCAGATCTAAGAACCTGTGTTAGCAGCCACCCTGGGGACGCTGGGGTGCTTGCTGCTACAGAATGGAGATACAGAGGAGAATCATTGGCTGTACAAACTTCTCACATCAGAAAACCCTGGCTGAGAGAAGAAAAAAAAAGCTAGAGCATAAATTAAAGAGAAAATCATTCAGAAGGAAGAAGACCAAATCAAGATGTGTAGTTCTGTTGCTGCCAGACTATGAGACTATGACAACCACTTAACAGATAGTTGAATAAGATACCCCAACAGGAGATACTATGAGATCTAAAGGCCAAACATAGTGAGGATGAGCTAGACTTTAGAACTGTGTTGATGGATGAAGTTTTGTTAACAGTAGTACAAAGGAATTTGGAATACTACTTCCTTTTAGGACAGCTAGGTGGTATATTAGATAGAGTACCAGTCCTGGAGTCAGGCAGACTCATTTTCTTGAGTATAAATCTGGTCTCAGACATTTACTAGCTGTGTGACCCTAGGCAAATTATTTAGCCCAATTTGTCTCAGTTTCCTCATCTATAAAATGAGCTAGAGAACGAAATGGCAAACTACTCCAGTATCTTTGCCAAGAAAATCCCATGTGAGTTTTTCACAAAAACTGAAAAACAACTGAACAACAGTTTTTAGAGGAAGAAATCCAAGTTATCAACAAGGCCATGTTAAAAAAAATTCTAAAACATTGATTAGTTAGAGAAATGAAAACTAGAACAACTACTTTATACCCATTAGGTTGGCAAAGCTGACAAAGAGGAAAATGACAAATTTTGGAGGGGTGGTGAGAAAACAAGTACAATAATGCATTGTTGGTGGAGCTGTGAATTAGTTCAACTGTTCTGGAAAGCAATTTGGAACCATGCCCAAAATTATACCCCAAAAAACTATCTAACAGTGCATACCCAGAAATATCACAAGTAGTTCTATATTTCCAAAAAAGATGAAAGAGAAAAAAAAAACCACATGTACAAAAACATTTATAGCAGCTCTTTTTTTTGTATGTGGTAGCAAAGAATTGGAAACTAGCAGGGGTGATGGTCCTCATCAATTGGGGAATGACTGAACAAATTTTGGTATACAAATGTGATGGAACGCCAGTATGCCGAAAGAAATGATGAAGGGGATAGTTTCAGAGAAACATGGGAAGATTTTTATGAGTTAACTCAGAGTGAAGTGAGTAGAACCAGGAGAACAATTTATAGAATAACATCATAAAGACAAACCACTCTGAAAGACTTAGCCAGGCTGAAAAACATAATGACCAAACATGATTCCAGAAGGCTTATCATGAAATATATTATCCACTTCCTGATAGATTCAGAGTGTATAACGAGAGAATTTTTTTGGACATGGCCAGTGTCTTGCTTGATTATACATGTTTTGCTTGCCTATTCATGTTTATAACAGGTTTTGCTTTTCTTGCGGGGTTTTTTTTCTACTTTGAGATGAGAGAAGTTGGGTTCCTGTTTTAAATTTTTAATTAAAAATGGCTTGTTCAAATATCCTTTAACCATTTATCTATATAAAGAATTGCTCTTAATCTTATGAATTTGAATCAGTTCCTTATATGTCTTGGATATGACTCTTATCAGTGAGACGCTGCCAAAATTGTTTACACTTTACTGTTTCTCTTCTAAATTTTCCCCCCATTTAATAGTATTTTATTTTTTCCAATTATATGTAAAGATAGTTTTCAACACTCACTTTTGTAAGATTTTGAGTTTCAAATTTTTTTCTCCCTTCCTTCCCCCCTCTCCAAGACAGCACACAATCTGATAAAAGTTATTCATGTACAATCATATTAAACATGTTTCCACATTAAGTCATGTTGTGAAAGAAGAATCAGAACAAAAGGGGAAAAACACGAGAAAGAAAAAACAAACAAAAAAGAAAATAGTATGCTTCAATCTGCATTCAGACTCCATAGTTATTTCTCTGGATGAGCACAGCATTTTCCATCATGAGTCTTTTGGAATTGTCTTAGAGTATTGTATTGCTGTTTCTCTTCTAATTTTAACTACGGGGTTAGAATTTTTGTGCAAAAATTCTCAATTTTATATAATCAAAATTGTCCCTTTTATCTTCAGTGATCCCTTCTGTCTCTTGTTTGGTCAAGAATTCCTTGATCTTCTAATTTGTTTATGATACGACCTTTTATATATAGGTAATATACACATTTGGAGTCTGGTGGTCTAAACTTAATTTCTGCCAGACTATTGTCCAGAAGCCAACATGGCAGAATAAGCAGTAAATTGCTGTAGCTCTCTCATACTCACCTTGAAACAACCACAAAACAGCTCCCCAGAACAAATCCTAGACCAGCAGAGCTAACAGAAAGACTTGGTGGAGCATTCTTTGCCCTGGAGATTTGAATGATCAGTAAGAAAGGTTCATCTCACTTGAGCAAAAGGGAGCACATTCCAGAATAGGAAGCATCACAGCAAATCATTGGGAGATCCTGAGTCCCAGTGTGGTGGAGCAGGCAAACATCAACATCAGGATCCTATCCCCCCACCCCCCCAACTCCCCATGTGTCTTACTTAGCATTACCAGGGGAACCAGCAGACTCCAGCTCTGAGAACCACCATGGGCTTCAGTGTAGTTCCAGAGAAACTTGGAAACATCCCACCTGGCCTCAGCACCAAACCCCAGCTCAGCACCAGGTAAACTGCCAGACACCTACAATCTCCAATAACACCAGTCACTCCCCACCCAAGCCCCTCAGTACAGCACTAGACACATTATACATATGTCCCTCACGGGCCTCAGGGAAACATCAGTGCAGCACCTGGTAAACAACCAGGGTCTGTAGCCACTAGCACAAGAACCCTTCCACCCTGGGAGCAGAAATCAATTAAAAGAAAGGGAAAAGGTTAAAAAAAAAGAGCAAAAAAAAAAAAAAACCACAAAAAGAATCTGACGATGGAAAGTTATTATGGTGACAGAGAACACCAAGACACAAACTCAGAAGAATACAACAATGTCAAAACACTTATGGGTAAAACACTAAAGAAAAACAAGAAGTCATTTTAAGCCCAATAAGAACTCATGGAAGATCTCAAAAAGGAGCTTTAAAATAATATAAGAGAGGTAGAAGAAAAATGGGGAAAGAAAATGAGAGTGATGCAAAAGAATTATGAAAAAAGACTCAATAATTTGGAAAACTGGTTAAAAAGTAGATTTCAGGGGGCAATGAGGTGGTGCAGTGAATAGAGCACCAGCTCTGGAGTCAGGAGGATCTGAGTTCAAATCCAGCCTCAGACACTTAACTCTTACTGGCCATGTAACCTTGGGCAAGTCATTTAACCCCAATTGCCCTGCCTTCCCCCCTCCAAAAAAGCAAAAAAAAAAAAAAAGTTGATTTTGCCAAATGGAAAAGGAGATACAAAAATCTGCTGAAGAAAACAACTCCTTAAAGAGTATAATTGGGCAAATGGAAAAGAAAATACAAAAGCTAATTGAGGAAAACAACACTTTAAAAATTAAAATTGGAAATTAATGACTTTGAGACTTCATGAATCAAATTCAAAAGAATGAGAAAATCTAAGAAAATGTAAAATACCTCATGGGAAAAACAACTGACCTGAAAAATAGACCCGGAAGAGATAATATCAGAATCTTTGGACTACCTGAAAGCCATAAATAAAAGGAGAACCTGGACAGCATCTTTCAAGAAATTTTCAAGGAAAACTGCCCTGATGTCCTAGAACCAGAGGGCAAAATAGGCACTGAAAGAATCCGCCAATTACCTCAGGAAAGAGATCCCAAAATAAAAACCCAAAGAACATTATAGTCAAATTTCAGAACTATCAGGTCAAGGAAAAAATACTACAAGTGGCCAGAAAGAAGCAATTCAAATATCAGAGAATCACAATGAGGCTGCAACATTAAAGGATAGGAGGTCATAGAACACAATATTTCAGAGGGCAAAGGAACTACAACTACAACCAAGAATCACTCACCCAAGCAAAGGCACTAAATAAGTTAATTAATTTAGGTATATTAGGTATAGTTAATTTAGGTCTATATAATTTAGGTAATTTTTAATATTTAGGCATCTTTTTTATTAAGCTGGTTTAACTCACTATAAGCAACTAATATTTCCTTATTTATTTAGGTCCACTTTTATTTCTGTAAAGAGCATTAGATTCCCAGGTACACTATACTCTCAAATATTTTATAGCATCTGTATTAAATTTAAATGCAATTTATTTTTTTAGTTCAGTCAGTTCTTCTCTAACAACTCTTTTCTTTCTCTTGCCCTGCCCCTGATATTAAATCTCCTCCACACTCCTTTCTCCAGCATTTACAGTTAATTTTGTTTATGACTATATCCTTACTTATCCTGCCCTCCCTCTTAGATGCCTCTCTCCCTCTCTCTTGTCTCTTTTGAATTTAACCTATTTCTATATAGATTATGTGTATGTATAATTCTATATAGACTATATATTTATTTGTAATTGTGTTGAATCTTTTTTTTGTCTTATTGGAAGTGAGGTTCATAGGATGCTAATGTTCTTCACTTTCCTCCATGACTATATATTCTTCATCTTATTCACACCAACTATATGACAGTAATTTTTCTCCCTTTCCACTTCTTTTATTCCCCTTTCCCTTTTATTTTCCTCTTCTCCTAAGACCATCAGAATAAAACAAAACCATTCACAGGTCCTCTTATTTTTACCTTTCTCCATAACCCTTAAAGATACTATGGTTCTGAGAAAGCATTTTATTTTTATCCCCTTTTTAATAGACAAATAATTTATACCCATACGCTCCCCTCTTATTTGGCAAATATATGCACTTTTCTATATTCCTTTTGACACCTGAATTTCCATTTCAAAATGTCTCCTCAGTTCTGGCCTTTTCATCAGGAAAGTGTGGAAATTCTCCAGTCCAGCCGTGCCAAACTCAGACAGAAATGGGGGCCACTAATCCATACATAAGGATCTCTGTGAGCCGCATATTGACAGTTTCAAAATGTTTTATTGTATTTTTTATTCATTTTGTTAGATATTTCCCAATTATATTTTAATTTTGTTTGGACTGCATGCCATGACCAGTGTATTTGACACTTCTGCTCTAGTCCATTAAAGTTCCATTTTTCCTCCTGTAGGGACGACTTTAAATTTTGCCAAATAGGTTATCCTTGATTGTAAGCCTTTATTTTTTTGTATTTTGGAATATTAGATTCCAAGCTTTCCTTTATGGTAGCAACTTCCAAGTCTTGTGTGATCTTTGCTGTGGCTTCTTGTTATTTGAATTCTTTCTTCTGGGCTACTTATAGTATCCTTTCTTCACCTTTAATTATCTTTAACTTTACCTTTAAGTTTCTTTAACTTCAACCATTGGATGTTTGCTATGATCTTTCTGGGAATTTACATTTTGGAGTTTTATTTTAGTTTCTTTGGTAGATTCTAATAGCTAGCATTTATGTAGCATTTTAAGTTTTGCAAAAGTGCTTCACAAATATTATCTCATTTGATCCTCACAATAACCCTCAGAGGTAGGTGTTGTCCCTCCCCCCCATTTTTCAGATGAGGAAATTGAGGCAGACAGAAGTTACATGACTTGCACAGGGTCATATAGCTAATGAGAGTCTGAAGTTGGATTTGAATTCAGGTTTTTCTGACTCCAGGTCCATAAATCTTAACACTCTGCCACCTATCCACCTTTAATTTTCTATTTCTGTCCTGATCTTTCTATTTTTCACTTTGTCTCCTGGTCTTAAGAGTTCTGGGCAGTTTTCACTGATAATTTCTTAAAATATGGTATCTAGACTTATTCTTTGATTATCTCTTGACCTGTTTTCCAGGTCAGTTGTTTTTGTTATATTTCTTAGATTTTCCTCTGCATTTTTCAATCTTTTGATTTCACCTTAATATTTCATATTCTTTTATTAAGTCCAATGACTTTCTATCTGACCTATTCTAGTTATCACAGGATGTAATTCTTATGTAAGATTTTCCACTGTCTAGTGTACGATATCAATTCCCCTGATCCTCTTTCCTCCCTGACTAGTCCATTTGTATCTTGTTTGGTTTCTTCTAAGTACTTTTGTAAACTTTCTGTCAGCATATTTTTTTCCTCTAAGGCTGTACCTAGATTTGTTGTGGGTCTCTATCCTTCCCAGGGTTCACCTCCTGGACATTTTTCAAAGATATTTCTCTATCTAGACTGGAGGTGGGGTGGGGAGGTGTGCTTGGGTCACAAATACTGGGGTATTGGTTGTATGACTGAGCTCTCTGATGTCTTCTTATAATCTCTCTCCTCCCACCCACCATGCTGATTAACATTTTTATCAATGACTTAGATAAAGGTATAGGTGATAAACATCAGATTTTTGGATGAAAAAAACCTGAGAGGCACAGCTAACACATTGGAATGGCACACAGTCAGGTTCTAAAAGGATCTTGACAGTGAGTTCACAAGGATTTATTAGATAGCTACTATGTTCCAGGTACTGTGCTAAGAAAGGCAAAAGACAGTCAGTCCCTATTCTCAAGGAACTCACAGTTTAATGGGGAGCCAACATGCAAAAACTACATACAAACATATATACAATATACATATATACAATATATGTATTGTATACTTATATATATTGTATGTATGTATTATATATATGTATATATTGTATATACGATAGTATATACAATCGTATATACAATATATACACATATACAATACAGACTAGGGATAATCAACAAAGAGAAGGAGCTAGTACTAAAGGGATTCCATGGTTTCACTTACCATTTCTAGCTGATGATTCTCAGATTTATTTTATCTAGCCCTAACCTCTCTTAACCTTCAGTCTCACATTTTCAATTACCTATTAGGCATCTCAGAAAGGATTTCTTGTAGACATTTCTTTTTTTTTTTTCATTTTTCAAATGCTTTATTAACTTCTTATTTACATCATTCATTTCCACCAAATTTTGAGTTACAAATTTTCTCCCCATTTTCCCCCTACCTACTGCCCCAAAATAGCAGTCCCACAGGATATCCCTTCCTCCAATCTGCTCTTTCTCATACCCCTTTCGACTTTTCCAGTAGGGCATGGTGGATCTCTATGCCCCAGTGCCCGTATATCTTATTTCCCAATTACATGTAAAATAGTATTAATAATAGTATATATATTTAAACATTTGATTTTAAAACTTTGAATTCCAGATTCATTCACTTCCTTCTTTGTCACCCACCCTTACTGGGAAGATAAGCAGTTCAGTATAGGTTGTACATGTGTAGCTAATGCAAAACAATAACATAGTAGACATATTGTAAAAGACTGACTATATTTCCCTCCCTCCTATCCCACCTCCCACTTGTTCTATTATCTACTTTGATCCCGTCTCTTTTCAAAAGTGGATGCTTCCAACTTCCCTTCCCCCCCAGTCTGCCCTCCCTTCCATCATCCTCCCTCTCATCCCCTTCCTCCCTACTCTCCTGTAGGGTGAGATACCCTATTTAGTGTGTATTTTATTCCCTCCCCAAGACAAATTCAATGAGAATAAGGTTGACCCATTCCCTTTTGCCTTCCTATTCTTTCCCTTTTTGTCCCTAAAATAGGAGTCTAATGTTGCAATCTTCTGTCTGCTTTGTTTCCTTTGCCTGGTCATGTCGCCCCTCAGTCACTTGACCCTGGGCTTTTTGCCACGATAGGACTCTGCCATCAGACAGGGGGGCTTTCATCCCAAACTCTGGGGTTTTCTCAGCTGCTGGAGGTATTAGATGGGTGCCCTCTCTGAGGCCTCCACACGCTCTGGCAAGCTGGACACACACCCCAGGACCTCCACCCTAGACTGCAATCCAGATCCAAGCAAGTTAAAGCAAGAGCGATTACCCCTCAAATTGGTCGCTTGGTCCCCCTACACTCTGCAGGCCAGGAGCTGAAGCTGCCATGTGGTGCTGGCTGGCTGTGCAGGGAGTCCTAGAGGCAAAAGCCGATGTACTCCCACTTACTAGGTTCCAGAGTCCAGATTGCACTGACCTCTCACTTTGTCCTTGGAATCTATGTGTTGATAAATCTGGAAAGGGCCACAGGTGCTGCTGATCTGGAGTCCCTCTGGCTGGCAGCTGGTCAGGCCCATCCTGGAGCTAAAGCCTTGGTGTGGGGCTGGGCTCCCCTCCCAGAGTACTGTGCTGGCCACTTGCTGCCGGCCTGCTGGCTGTCCTCAGCAGGAGGTTAGCTTCTCTGTGTCATTTTGTGGGTTCTGCAGCTCCAAAGTTTGTTGAGAGTCCCTTTTTACATTGATTGAGGAAGGTGGAAGTCAGAGCCGATCGGAGGTCGTGCTTCTACTCTGCCATCTTGACTCCACCTCTTGTAGACATTTCGAACTGAACATGACCAAAATTGGACTCATTATCTTTCTCTCCAACACCTTCTCCTCTATTCCTAAATTCCATCATCATTCCAGTCTCCCAGGCTCCCAATACAGGTGTCATCCTTGGCTCCTCTCTCTTTCTCACCCTCCATATGTAATCTGTTCCCAAGTTCTGCCAATTTAACTTTCAGAACATCTTTTGTATACAACCCCTTCTCTCCTCTGACGCTGTGTCCATTCTGACGTAGCCCTCACTACCTTACACCTGGTATGGTAAGAGCCATACCCTGCTGGTTGGTCTCTCAGCCTCAAGTCTGTCACCACTCCAAGCCACACTCCCCTCAATGGTCAAATTGATTTTCCTTAAGCACAGATCTGATCAGGTCCCCTCCCTCCCCCCATTCAAGTAAACTCAAGCAGCTCCCCATCACCTTTAGGATCAAATATAAATCCTTTGGCTTTTAAAGCTGGCTCCTTCCTACTTTTCCAGACTTCTTACGTCTTATTCTTTCCCATGTACTCTGTGATCCAGTGACATCGGCCTCCTTGCTGTTCCTCAAACAAGATACTCCATTCTGACTCTAGGCATTTTCACTGGCTATTTCCCACACCTAGAATTTTCTCCCTTTTCATCTCTTCCTGTGGGTTTCCCTAGCTTCTCCGTTAGGTCTCAGCTGGTCCCATCTTCTGAAATAATTCATTCTCAGTCCTCCTTTATAAAACATGGTTGTGTTCATGTTGTCTCCCCCATTAAATTGTGAGTTCCTTGAGAAGAGGGACTGTCTTTTGTCTTTCTTTGTATTCCCAGAGCTCATTACAGCATCTGTGCATAGTAGGCACTGGTTATTGATTGACTGACCTATGGAAGGATCTTGGATTATAGATTTAGAGGAATCTATTCCAACTTTACCATCTTACAAATGAGGAAACTGAGACCCAGAAAGTTCTTCTTCAAGGTCAAGGTAATAAATTGCATAGGTAGTAAGTGACTAATATGGAATTCAAACTCAGGTCCTCTGAATCCAAACCTGACACTCTTTCCATTGCACCCTATATGTCAATCCTTCATTTCATTCTATGCATTCCTCCTCTGACCTCATGGACCAAAGTTAGACTAAAAGCAGCTCTGTGTCTCCTTTTATCTTTGTGTGTCTCTCCCCAAGTTTCCTCTTGAATTTCCCTCCTTTAATGGGTAGAAGAGAAATGTAATTATCCCTCTGATACTCTGTGAAACTCATTCTACTCTGCCACTGATCATGGTCCAGCAGATGAAGGAGGGGCCTGAGAACCTGAGGAATAGAGAGAGGAGACTTGGGGAGCCCTAGGTGTTAGGCAGTTGGGACTCAGGGACGACTATCAGAGCTGATTAGGAGCAGAGGAAGGGAAAGGATAGAGCCTATGGTAGAGTGCCCAGATGTTTGTGTGCCTGAGAGGCAGAGCTATGGAGGAAGGGTTGAGTTGGGGG
>NW_027187271.1:1161452-1169548 GCF_028583685.1 Petaurus breviceps papuanus | reverse complement strand
CCCCCACCCCCACCCAACCTGCCTTTATGTCACTATCAGGAATAAAAGGAAGGTGAGTGCTGAATACCTGGGTCCCAGGAGGGGATCTGAATGTGTTAACTAGGAGTTGGTATGCCTGGGTCCTGGAAGAAGAGTAGGAATTGGAGGAACAAGATGCCTTGGTCCTGGGCTAGCCAACAGAATTCAGCAGAGTAGGCTCTCTCTCATCTCTCTCAGCATAGTGCCTAGGGAGGGGCAGGAAGACACAGCTGGGTGGGGACCAGTGAAAGAGGGCAATGGGTCAGGTTTGGCTAGGAAAGGGGGTGGGGAGTTGGGTCCCTCTGAAACTGAAGATAATGTAGTGTCTCCACTACTTTTAGTTTTCTCCTCTGCTTTGTGCCCCTGGAGGCAGAGAATTCAACTGCCCCACCCCTCTTAATCCATACCTCTTCTTGCCCCCAGCATCCTCTATGACTGACGTCAGACACATACTTGTTAGTGGGTACACAATATAAAGTTAATCCAGGTGTTTTACCCCTACTTTCTACTGCTCCTCTCAGTCTCCCTGTCTTTTGCACTCTAGACATCCTGTCCCTTAGGCTCACTCCCTTTCAGGAAACAAGAGGCCTGACTCCCATCTCTTGCTGTTCTCCTGGGACCTAGGGGTCTTATACCTTCCCTTCCTTCAAATTAAGATTGCTCTGTCAGTGATTCTAAAGGAAGGGCTCCTTTCTTTTTCCATCCCTTTTGTTTTCTGGAGCTTCAGGAAACTGTCCGGGTAGCTGCCAAGTATTCATCTGCTTCTGGTGCCTAAGGGGTCAGGGGCCACTATGTTCAGGCCTGGGGAACTGGGGTAGGGGGTGGGGTAATGATTAGGGAACTCATAGGCTCATAGATTTAAAGTTGAAAGAAATCTCAGGGGTCATGTAGTCCAACAACCTCATTTTAGAGATAAGAAACTAAGCCCAGGAAGGTAGTGATTTGATCACGGTCAAAAAGGTACTAAGTGGCAGAACTAAACTTCAAACCCAGGTCCTCTAACTCCAAATTCAATGTTCCCTATACTTTTTTATGCTATTTCCTCAGGGTGGAACACCCAGAGAGTTGGAGGACTGTATTTCCCTAGGAATATCGGAGATATTTAGAATAGGATTAGGGGGTAGTAGAAGAAATATGGATGCCTGGGCCCCTAATTCGGGGCAAAGATCGATCTTACAGTGGCATGTATAAAACTTGATAAGGATCAATCGACCCAGCCAACCTCACTGCTCAGAGTACTTCCATAGGTCCTTAAAGTCCAATTCAATTTAACAAACATTTTAAAAGTTCCTATTTTAAAGGCACTATGGACCTGGCACCTCTTTTTTCTTGAAAGAAAAAACTGAAAACAGCAATCCCAGAAATATGTTTATATTTGTATGTGTGTGTGTGTGTGTGTGTGTGTGTTTGTATATACATAAATACAAGATAATTTGAGGAGAGAGAGGGAGCTAACTGGAGGGACCAAGGAAGACTTTAGAGAGGAGGTGGTACCCGAGCTGAGTTTTAAAGAGAGGCAGGATCTTGAGAATAAAAAGAGGAAAAAATGGATTCAAGGATGGGATAATTTATGGAGATGGGAGACTAAGTATTGGTTGCATTTATGGAATAGCTAAAATTGGTCAGTTTGTCTAGAAGGTAACGTACCTGGAGGAAGAGTCATATGAGATAAGGCTAGACAGGGATGTAGGAGTCTTAACTTATAGACAGGCTTAAATGCCAGGGGGAAGATTGAGTTTTATCCCAGAGCTATTAAGACAGGCATAGAATAGCAAGGGAATTACATGGTCAGATCTATACCTTAGAAAGATTTTTTTTTTGGAGGGGGGGAGACAAGGCAAAAGTGACTTGCCCAAGGTCCCTTAGGAAGATTATTTGGCAGTATTGAGGAGGGGGGATTAGAAAGGAAAGTGACTGAAATCCATTAAATTAGTTGAGGTCAGAGATGATGAGGGATAGAACTAAGAAAGTTACCATGTAAATAGAGAGAAGGGGATAGAAGAGAAAGATGTAGCAGTAGCAGGATTGACATGATTTGGCCACTGATTGGCTATCATTCATCCAATGAGCATTTATGAACCATCTTCCATTTGCCAAAACCTTTACTAGGTGCTGGGGATATAAATACAAGAGTGAAACAATCTCTATTATATTCGAATGGGGAGACAAGGCCATATGTAAACAAGGGGAGCCCCAAGTTTAGCCTCTTTGAGCATATGCAGCATGCTGAGCTGATTTACTTCTCATGTGGAAGAAGCTGGGAAGCTTAAAGATGTGATGACATGTAATGGCAGAGCCCTGCTATCCAATTCAGAACATGCACAAGTATTATTTCTGGTATGCTTACCATGTGAAGAAGAGGAATCTTTTGATTGGTTGCTGAACCAGAACAGAGGATGCATTCAAAAGGCCCTAACCAGCCAAGGCATTTTCTTTTTCCTTCCTGGCTTTGTTTGAGTGAGGAGGACAGCCCTGTGTGGAGAGATGCCTCAGGCGCTTATCTCCCCACCTGAACCTCCCCTTCTGGCTCTCCTGTTGCCTCTGTTTTCTAGTTTTGTTTTTTTCCCCCACTCTTAGTTGAAGGGATGTTAGAAATGACTATAACTTTGTGAGCTTCAAATTGTTAACAATAGGGAGAAGAGACCAGAAAAACTGACTGTGCATTTGCAGTCTAAAAAAAAAAAAGAAAGTTAATTGTGGGTTTTTTTTTCCCGGTCTATATAGGGTATGTAAGAATAAAAGCCTTAGGTATAGAGTAGGTCCCTGATAAAGCTAACGACCATATGGTTATCTCAGATGAGACCCCACATGTAGCACAGGTTCTGATGTATTTATCCCAATTTATATTCACCTGATGAGTCTGGTCCCCAGATCCACGCTCACAGCTCTAGCATTAGCCCTGAGGAAATGGAGATGACTTTTCTAATGCTATAGCTCAAGTTTTTATTCTGGCACATTTTCTTCAAGATTAGCCACCAGTGTGCTAAGTGCCCATCATTTCATTTAAGTAATTACTACCAATCAGTTTTTACAAAGGAATGCTTACTGAGAAGATAAAGCAAGAACATAAGTTACAAACAATACTCCTGTATTTATGGAGTTTTGTTATTGTTATATGATTATTCCATCCTTGAATCCCAAACAACACTTCTGTATTAAATTTAAAGAAATATTTTCTTTTCTCTTTCTTAGAATGTGATTAAACAAATAAATTTCCTTCCTTTTTTCTTCCTTCTTTCCTCCTTCAATTTTCTTCCTTTTATCTCCTTTCATCTCTCCTTTCTTTCTTGGACCTCTGACTTCCATTGCTGACCTGGGCTGGTATGACTTTTTCACAAGCCTCAGCTTCCCCACAATTACAGCAGTACTATTATATTATTGTTGTTCAGCTGTTTTTCAGATGTGTCAGACTCTTTGTGACTCTTTGGAGGTTTTCTTGTTTCTTAGTGGTTTTTCTATTTCCTTCTTCAGCTCATTTTACAGGTAAAGAAACTGAGACAAAACAGGATTAAGTGACTTGCCCAGAGTCACATAGCTAGCAAGTGTATGTATGAGGCTGGATTTGAACTCAGGAAGCTGAATCTAGGCTTGGCATTCTATCCACTGCTCCATGGAACTGCCACTAGAGAGCTACTATTACAGGGATAGAAAAAGCAATTTATACAAAGAATTTGCCCCACCATGTTCATCCCAAATGCAGCACAGTTACTGGATGAGTCTCAGCTGTCACTGTTCTGAGACAAGTTCACTTTTTAAGGCCTCTGCTATTGCCTCATTTGTGCTCAGCTTCTGACAATCCCAGCACGGACTCAAGTTCTCAGACTTGTGAAGCTCACAAAGTTATAGCCATCTCCAAAAGCTCTTCAATTAAAATTAGAAAAGTATAAGCACAAACAGAGACCAAATAACTCATGAACTGGTGAGGAGAAAATGGACCAAAGCCTCTCTCCATACCAAGGATAGAGTAGCCTTATGAATCTACAGAGGAGGTATCAGGAAGAGAGTAATTGACATATGTCCAATGCTACAAAGAGATCAAGAAGGACAAAATTATTATTTTTTATAAAAGGCCACAAGTCAGAGGCAGAGGAGATAGGGAGTTGAATATGAGGAACACAGCAAGTCAGCTACAATGAGATCAGAAAGATAGCTTGAGACCAGAATGTAAAGGACTGAACAAATAAAAAGCATTTATTAAACACTTTCTGTGTGCAAAGTCCATTTATTAAGCACTTACTACTACTACTGCCCCTGGCACTAGGAGCTCCAAGTCTAATTGAGGAGACAACATGGGGGCGGGGAAGGGGGAGAGAAGGAAAGGGGGGACTCAAAATTATGTGCAAACAAGGTATATACAGAATAGATTGGAAATAATTTCAGGGGGAAGGGACTAGCATTAAGGGGAATCAGGAAAGGATTATTGCAGAAAGTGGGATTTTAGCTGAGACTTGAAGGAGGGTGAAGCCAGGAGGCAGAGGAGGGGAAGGAGAGAATTTCAGGCATTGGGGACAGATGGAGTATATACCCTGTAAGTAAGAAATAGGAGGGCAGTGTCCCTGGATTATAAGATATAAATGCTGGAAAGGTAGGAAGGAGTCGGGTTATGAAGAGGTCTAAAAGCCAAACAGAATTTTATATTTGCTGCTAGAGGTAGGTGATATTGATGGGGTGCTTGGGATCTATATCTGTAACAGCAATTTGTAAAACCAATTGGCAACATCAGTCTGTAACA
Organism: Petaurus breviceps papuanus; assembly: GCF_028583685.1. NCBI lineage: Eukaryota > Metazoa > Chordata > Mammalia > Diprotodontia > Petauridae > Petaurus > Petaurus breviceps. Next base: position 1,164,798 of record NW_027187271.1, on the reverse strand, counting down.
TCAATTTGTAAAACCAGTTTGTACAATTGTAATTGCAATTTGTATTGTAAAATTGTAATAGCAATTTGTAAAACCAGTCGGTAAAATCCCTTTCCCAGCCTCAAACTCTGCCCCTTCCCCCTATCTGCACTCTGCCTAGGCAACAACTTGTGACTCCTTTGTCCTTTCTTAATCTCCTCATGTCTCCTCCTTGTCTGGCCCAAATCTCATCTCTAAGTTAAACTCCTCAAACTTTTAATCTATGCACTGAAGTCCCTTACATCCATCCCGTCAGCCCTGACAATGGCAGCCCTATCCTTTAAAAGTATAAGCCTGTGCCCCCTTTCACTTGCAGGTCCCCTAAGGACCCTTGCCCACTGCAAAGCGTAAAATTAACTTTTTCAACTCTGACTCCAAGTAAGGCTGAGCTGAATTCTTTCCAGACTGAATCAATCGCAGGTTCTGGTCTTAGATAAGATCAGAGTTCCTGCCGAACCTAATAGCCATTCCTCATCAATATGGAGCCAATGGAGTTTATTAAGTAGGTGTGGGGTCTGTGGTGGGACAGTGTGTGTGTGTGTGTGGGGGGGGGTCTGTGGTGGGACAGTGTGTGTGTGTGGGGGGGGTCTGTGGTGGGACAGTGTGTGTGTGTGTGTGTGTGTGTGATATACACCGTCGGAGCTGCCCTTTTAAGATTTGATAGCTACCACCTTTCCGCTCCGTTTGAAACGCATGCACTAATTCGCTTATACATTCAATCACATTTCAATATCTGAAACCTTTAGGATGGCTGTCCCTGCCTTCAGTAAGCTCCATCCACCACCGATTTCTCTTTCGGCATCGCGTCTGCAGAGGTGCCTAAGCACAACACAATGTGATTTACCCACAGGTCCTTCAATTTCAAATCCAACACTCGTTTCACTACACCGAGACTGGGATTCGAAGTGTCAGGGCCGGGGTGGGTGGGGAGAGTTTCGCTAAGGAATGGATTGAGTAGAACTGAAAATGCAAAGCCCGCATCGGCCCCTACTGTCCTACTGATGATGTAGCGCTTTTGAGTTAACATGGATATACTGAACATGGGAGAAGAGTATGAGGCTGCACATGCGCAGTGTCACAGGTCGACCACGGCTCGAAGCACCAGCCAGTCAAGCTACAATGTTGCCGCGCGCAACCGCGTAGGAGACGGAAACGACGCTCCGGACACCGGACTGCTATCCTCTCGCTGGCCAGTCGTTCCGGTCCTCTTTTAATTCCGCCCAAGGGCCGCCATTTTTTTCTCCCAAGTAGCTTCTGCGGCCTCCTCTGTCATGTGACAAAGGAACACTTTATTGTCATTCCTCCCTCCCCCCACTTTTGTTTGCTATCGATTTTCCGGGAAAAAGAGAAAGTCTTTTTGCCTTTGGGGGAGGTGCCGGGGAGATGACAACTGAATGTCACTACATTGCCAAGTCCGGTTTTAGCCTCCTTCCAGCAGACCTCCCTCCTTCACAAAGTTACAAGTTCGTGGGGGGAGGGAAGGAAAATAGATTAATGCGCGAGGAAGAATAAATCTCGTCGCCCTATGTAGCCCCATTCCTGCTTGGAACGCACTCCCTCTTCCCTAGGCTTCTGGAAGCCTTAGGTCCAGCTCAGAGGCTAATTCCTACAGGAAGCCCTTGATGTCAGGTTTCTCCCTCCCTCCTCCTCAGATTGGCACCTAGGAACTCAGCTATGTACGAGGTATCTTCCCTTAGGGAAGGAAAAGCGGTTCAAAGGCCAGGTGCCCAGGATAGTCCCAAGTCAAGTAGACACCCATTTATCGAGTGCCTCTTGTGTGCTAGGCACTGAGTTTAGCGCTGGGGATACAAGGACAAAAACAAAAAACAGCCTGTGCCCTCCGGCCTCTTGACATTCTAAGAGTGGGCATACAGAAGACCTGCTTTCTGCCCCAAGTAAGGCAAAGCCAGTTCCTGCCCTCGAGGAGCTCACAGTCAGGGAAAGAGGGAAGACTCACAGCGAAGTCCTAGGTGCTGTCTACTGCCCAGGGTCCCCAAGGCCCCGGGCGCGGAAAGGACTAAAAGTTCAGCATTCCAAGCCTGCCTGTCTTTCCAGGGATCATTGACCAAGGCTGCAGTTTTCCGGGGGGTTGGGGGGTGATTGGCGAATCAGATAAGCAAGAACTGGTAGGTCCAATTTTAAGTCTGCCGGGTTGGGCTCTCGGCTTCTCCCCCACGCCAGCTGCGCCGCCTTACGTCCACGCGGGAGAATGCACCGTGGGAGAGAGCCCGGGAAGAGGCGGGCGCTTGGAGGACGGGGAAGCCGGGAGGCCCAGAGTGGAGCCCGGGGCTGGGAATGCGGGACTGGGGGCGTGGAAGGGAGGACTGTCCCCGAGGGCTCGTCCTCGCCACGCAACCGATTCCCGGGCGGCGTATCCGACGCCCTAGGCAGCCCCGGGTCAATCCGTGCCATCTGTGTCCCCTCCCCCCCCTCCCCAGTGATTTCAATGCTCTCCTGTCCCGGCCTCCCTGCTCCAGAGGAAGCCTGGTCGGCCCTGGGTAGAGGTGAAGGAAGCCAGCAGGTACCCTCGAGGGGCGGGGGCCTGGCTAGACTGGGACTTGTCTGGGAAAGTGAGGGAGGGGAAGTGGAGTCTAGGACCTTTAGCAACAGGCAAAGACAAGGAAGGGGAATGGAAGGGCTGGCTGGGGTGCAGCGATGGGAAGGGGTGAGGGGATGGAGGAAGACTGGGGGCGGGCAGGGTTGGGGACCTTCGATCCAATTGGAAAGGTACGGGGAAGGCTGCAAAATTGAGCTCTGCAGATACTGATCGGGACTTGAGTTCATCTTTCTTTCCTTCCCTCCTCTCCTTTCCTGCCCCATCCCCTAGGTACACTAACTCTGCCTGCCATCTTCAACAGTTAAAGGTTTTTCTCGGGAGCTGCTTCTTTTGGAGATCAGGTGAGTGTATGACTTCTCCCTGACCCCCCACCCCCAGCTCTCAGGGTGAGGTTAACTGTACGAGACTATCGACCAAACCATACTAATGCTTATCTACAGCCCCCTTTAACCACAGTGGGGGGGAATATGGGACCATGGTTTGAGGAATGTGCACGGGCTCAAAAGTGTTGTGGTGGGTGGTAGGGGCTGATTAGGGAGAAGGGATGCTGGTGGAGGGATGGGATCCCGGAGTTGCTTCTCTGTGTAGTGGTGAAGAGATAAAGGGTTGATCAGGAGAGCAAGGGATGTGAAGATGCATATGGTTGGGACCCGGCATAGGGTATGGATGATGTGGAAATACAGGGTTATGGGTTTGTGCTCCATTTGTGTGGTAAGAGGAAGGGGATGACAAAAAGCAAACCCTTCTCCTTTCCAGATCCACCTGAGTCCT
>NW_027187271.1:1093991-1161052 GCF_028583685.1 Petaurus breviceps papuanus | reverse complement strand
TATCTCCACCCTCTCCCACGTCATCTTACTTCCTCTTTTGGGCAGCAGAACCCAAGGTCAGTTTCCTTTTCAGAAAGGGGGTGAGTGGGGAGGAAAATCTGTGACCTGATGCTAACACCCTTGTTCTCCTTGCAGCCCAGATATGCCTTCCCTAAACATCGAGCATAGGATTTGGGAATGGGGGCAATTGTAAGAGGATTAGTCATCAGGGTTTTTGACTGGCTTTTGTGAGGACCTTTCCTGAGATACCTAGGGTGTTTGTGGCCGAAGTTTTTTTTTTTTTTTTAAGTGATAGTTGTTAAAATTAGTTTTAGAGGTATACTTTGCCCTGGACTCAGCCTTTCTTGCTAATGTGCTTATAGTGTTATAATTCCTTGAACAACAGATTTTTGAGAGGACTTTTGATGGGTTGTGGGTTATTTATAGAAAGAGAATTCTCTCTGGGATTACATGAAATTATAGGGAGTCAGTGGCAAATTTTGCCGAATTCTGTGCTTTGGTAGGTTACGGTCCCTGCCCCTGTCTTCAACTCAGCTTCTGTCTCTCCCACAGGCCCTGTTCCCGTTCAGGTATCTGTCTACTCCCCAGCCATGGCAAGTGAGAGTTCACCACTGCTAGCTTACCGGCTCCTTGGGGAAGATGGAACTACATTTCTGCCGTATGGGATGGGGGGTCCAGGAGGTGTAGCCCTCCGGAAACTCTCCACCTTCCTCGGTGTTGTAGTGCCCACTGTCCTCTCCATGTTCAGCATTGTGGTCTTCATGAGGATAGGTGAGGAGCTGGGGAAACAGCTAGGTATCTGAGATTCAGTGTTTAGAAGGGACCCCCAAGAAGGAAGAGGAGGGTAGTTGTGAGATGTGTGGGGAGACTTTGAGTATTAGGAAGTCTCTTGCTGAAATGGAAAGAGAAACTGGATTTGGGGTCAGAAGGCCTAAAAATAAGTTTTGTTACTTATTAGCTGGGTGACCTTGTACAAAATACATAGCCCTTCTGGGCCTAAATTTCCTCCTCTACAAAATAATTAGAAGGTTTATGGACTATCTTGGTTATGGACTAGATGGTCTGTTTAAGGGCCTTTCCAATCTCAATTCTACATAGTCTCATTCTATCCTTTGCCCTTTTACATAGGGCAGGATCAGTGTGTTGTCCCTGTGGTCTCTATCCACTCCTCCATTCTCTACTCACTTGGAGGACACACATTGCATTGAGAGAGATTGGTGGAAAGGATTCTCTTCCCTTGTGAATCATAATCACTTAGTAGGGTGGGAGCATGTACAGCCCTTTAATCTTGCTTCCCTATAATCTTACTTTCCTCCCTTTCTTACAGGATTTGTAGTGGGCCATGCTGGGCTCATCCAAGCGTTGGCCATGTTGCTGATTGCCTACTTCATCCTGGTGTTGACTGTCCTCTCTGTTTGTGCCATTGCCACAAATGGAGCTGTTCGTGGGGGTGGAGCCTACTGTATCCTCCTATGAGGGCTGAACAAGGGGTGGGCACTTGTATTCTCCAGTACAGATAAGATAGAGTAGTGGGGAGGCTGAGTTTGGGGCTTCATTCTGATGTCTGTTCAAGGAGTGGTTATCTGCTTGAAGAGAAAACCTGCATGGACTGTGGAATATCTACTTGTAGTTTGGTGGAAGGGTACTGGCCACTGTGTTAGAACTAGCACTCTTTGCAATGAGTGGCCCACCTAGGTTTCAAGTCTTTATTTTTCTTTAACTTTCCCTTCTCTTGTGCTTCCCCCTTTCAGTCATGATCAGCAGGACATTGGGTCCTGAGTTTGGAGGAAGTATTGGGCTTATGTTCTTCTTGGCCAACGTCTGTGGCTGTGCTGTCTCTATGCTGGGGCTGGTGGAAGCCATACTGGATGTCTTTGGGGCTGGTTCGTTCTACCAACCCTGGGTCTCCAGAGTGGGGGAGGAGCCAGGAAACTCCAAGATCTTGGGGAATCTGAGGTGTTGGGATTATTTTTGGTAGAGGAATGCCCTGGGGAAGGGATGATAGCAGCCAGTTAATTAGTGAGTATTTTTTTAGTATCTCCTATGTGCTCAACCCTATGTAGTAGTATCAGATGATGAAGGGTTTGAGACATGATGCCTGCCCTCAATGAGTTTATGTTATACTAGTGGAGAAGGGGCAGATGAAATAAACACATAATGGGGGATTGGCCATTGAAGGCCTGTTTCTGGAGCAAGAAAGTGTGTGGTGAGTCCGTTTTTCTGGGTATGCTCTAAAGTGGAGAGCAGGAGCCCCTACCACTCATGTCTTAAAGCAAACTCACCAAACACCTGTATGTTCACAGGACTGGGCCCAACTGGACCCTACTGCAGTCATAGAAAAAAAATTCTGAGTTGTGAGGTGCTCAGTATGGTCCCACAAAAGGAGCATTGGATCTGGAATGAGAGTACCTATATTTTAATCCATACTCTGCCACTTACTTCCCAGTGTGACCTTAAGCAAATCACTTCCCCTCTGAAAGATTCAGTTTCTTCCTCTGTGTCATGCAGTAATTGGAGCAGATAGTCCCTCTTGGCTCTTAATCCTAACTATATTCCTGCTAGAAAATTGAGGGAGGAAGAGAGATCGATCAGCCAGGGTTGGCATGTTTAGGAAAGAATTAAAAACTGGAAGAGGCCTAAGAGTTGTTTAGTTCCACCCCCTCATCTCACAGAAGAAAATGAGGCCTAGAATGGTGGAGTCAGAGGTCATGATAGCAGAGCCAAGAGTTGGATCTAGGTTCTCTGAATCCAAATCCAGAGTTCTTTTCCCAGGGCCATGCTGCCTATCCAAGGGTTTGTCCAGAATTCAGTTTAACTCTAATTTGACAAATCTCTGGTAAACTACTGTTACTTGAAGGTAGTGGGTTTAAGTCAACTTTGAATTTAACACATTCTTAACATAGAGTCCATGACTTGCTTTTATTATATTGATTTCCTTTTGTAATCCTACATATTTTCTTCTGTGCATTTAAAAACATTATTCTAAGAAGGATTTCATAGGTTTCACAAGACTGCCAGAGGGGTCCATGATACAAAAAAAATGTTAAGAACACTTGGTCTAGATGCTCTTTAGCATTTTATTATATTTTGAAACATTTATTATTCGTGAAATTCAGAGACGTGATCCTTGCCGTGGAATTCACAGTGTCTGATGACATTCATGAGAGTAACTGGAATATTTAAAGGATCTGTTTAAAAGGATCTGTTCTGATTTGGGGAGTACCAGATTTCATAGGATCCTATACTTCAATTTAGGTGAACCTCAGATTTGGATAGTTTTTGAGTGTTACTTCCTCCCCCAAATGATCCCATCCCTATTTCTTCCCCAGATACATCAGGGCCAGCAGGGATACGAGTGCTTCCCCAAGGCTATGGCTGGAATCTGCTATATGGAACAATGTTATTGGGCCTGGTGGGTGGGGTCTGTACCTTGGGAGCTGGACTCTATGCACAGGCCTCCTTGCTTACATTCCTGCTGGTCTCTGCCTCCTTGGCCTTGGTTCTGATCAGCTTTATGGCTGTGGGGCCCCGAGATGTTACCCTCCCTCTTAGGCCCAGCACCAATGGTTCCTCGACAGTCCCCCAGCTGGGCCATTTCACTGGCTTCAACAGTAGCACCCTGAAGGCCAACTTGGGTGGTGAGTAGAAGCTGTAACTTGGGGCTCTGCAAAAGGGGAGAAGGGAAGGGCTATCAAGGTCCTGGACAATCAAAATCCTAAGATGAGGGTGAGAACTGAGGGAGAGAGCATTTGGGTATGGGATACTGAGAAAGTAGAAAGCACCAGTCCTAGCACAGTTCAGTTTAATTCAGTAAATCAGCAAATGTGTCTTACCCTCCCACTCTGCAGCCAGCACTATGGGGGGATACAAGAAAAGCGTTAGAGAGTCTTTCTGCTCTCAAGGAGATGTAGAGATAAGATTCATTCAAGGAATAATTAAATAATGACAGACAGTACAGGTTTAAATAAAGTCTGCCACCATAGGCTGGAATGGCAAGAGAAAGTGAGACTTGAGCCTAGTCTTGAAGACTGGAGAGAAGACTTTAGGTCAGCTCAGAAGGGAAGGGAACACATGCCAAGGCAGGAATGAAAGAACAAAAAGGCATAGTAAACTTATATGTGAGTGGAAAAAATTAACCTGGCCAGAGCAGAGGGAGAGGTTGGTTGGGGAAGAGGGAAAATGAGAGCTGGAATATTGGAAGGGAAAGACCAGCATCCTAGCCTCAAGGGCAGGGGGTGTGGAAGAAGCGAAGAGGGCGGCAAGGTTCCCAGGAGAACTGTCCATAACCCCTTCCTCATCTGTGTGTTCCTTTCTCAGCGGGCTATGCCCAGGACTACACCACTGGGGCCACCATGACCTTTGCAAGTGTGTTTGCTGTCCTCTTCAATGGCTGCACAGGCATCATGGCTGGGGCCAACATGTCAGGTGAGTCACTGTTGTCTTTGATCTTCTTCAACAAAGAGCAAGACCTGAGCAGATGGCAAAGGGTCAAGCAGTGATAAGAAATTGACTTCATTTCTAGGAGATACTGCTTGAGTTAAGGAAGCCTGGATTGGTGCCTCAGCTCTGGCAATTCTTAACTTCTCTCCACTTCTCTGCATCATTTTTCTTTTTCTTTTTTTTGGAGGGGGGAGGCAGGGCAATTGGGGTTAAGTGACTTGCCCAAGGTCACACGGCTAGTTTTTGTGTTAAGTGTCTGAGGCCAGATCTGAACCCAGGTCCTCCTGACTCCAGGGCCCGTGCTGTATTCACTGCACCACCTAGCTGCCCCCCTACATAATTTTTCAAATGGGCATAATGATACTTGGCCTATATTCCATGCAGGATTGTTGAAGAAAGTACTTTATAAATTAGCACTCTGTAAAAATGGTAATTGTTCTTTAGCCCTAACTATGTTCTTACCTGCATATTATCCTGATTTCTTTGTATGGCCAGACTTCACTCTTGGAAAGGAAAACCTTTGAGGTTTGATGGAGTCAGAGGACCCTGAGGATTGACACTTCCCACACTCTGTCATCTAACATGTCTTTTCTTGCTTCCCAACCCCTCTTTTCCCCAGGGGAGCTGAAGGACCCAAGTCGAGCTATCCCTCTGGGTACTATTATTGCTGTGGTGTATACGTTCTTCATCTATGCCCTGCTGTTCTTCTTCTCCAGCTTTACCTGTGACAGGTAGGGGTGGGGAGGTGGAATTGGGACCCAGGTTTTGGGGGTGGAGGTGAACAAAAAATATTTGGAGAGGAACTAGATACCTAGATCTCTGTGGGAAGTATAGGCTGGGGCTTGGGGAAAGGTATCTGGGTCACTAAGGGAAGCAAAGTTCCAAGGAGAATTATGGGCAAGAGAATAGGCTGTCTAGGTCACTGAAAAGGAGGGCTAACCATGATAGTAATTAGATAGCAAGTGTTATCTTTGCTTCTCTCCCTCAAGGACATTGCTACAGGAAGACTATAGCTTCTTTCGAGGCATCAGCCTGTGGCCTCCAATGGTGCTAATTGGCGTGTATGCTGCATCACTCTCAGCCTCCATGAGCTCACTCATTGGTGCCTCACGAATTCTCCATGCCCTGGCACAGGATGACCTTTTTGGTGGGTTTTCTTTTTTATTCCTTGTCCTCAGTTTCCCCCGCCCCCAATTTTTAATGATTTTTATTTAAAGTTTTGAGTTCCAAATTTTACCCCTCCCTTCTACCTTCCCTCCCCTTTCCCTTCCCTAGGATGGTAAGTAGTCAGATATAGGTTATACATGTGCAATTATATAAAACATTTTCCTATTATTCATTTTGTACAAGAAGACTTAAAAAAAATCAAAGAAAGAAAGTGAAAAACTGTTCTTTCCCAGGAGGCAGATAGTATGCTTCAATTAGTCCTTTGGGATTGTCTTGGATCATTGCATTGCTGAGAATAGCTAAGTCATTCACAGTTCTTCATTGAACAATATTGCTGTTACTGTGCACAACATTCTCCTGGTTCTGTTCACTTCACTATGTATCAGTTCATTTAAGTCTCTCCATTTTTTCTGAAATCATTGTGCTTGTCATTTCTTATAGTATATATAGTAGTATTTATATATAGAATATATATTTATAATTACATATTTATATATATAAAAATATAGAATTATATATAGAATATAGTAGTATTCCATTACAATCATATACCAGAGCTTGTTTAGCTATTCTCCAATTGATGGGCATCCCTTTGATTTCCAATTCTTTTATTTTTTTTTGGAGGGGGAAAGGCAGGGCAATTTGGGTTAAGTGACTTGCTCAAGGTCACTTGGCTAGTAAGTGTTAAGTGTCTGAGGCCGGATTTGAACTCAGGTCCTCCTGACTCCAGGGCCAGTGTTTTACTCACTGTGCCACCTAGCCACCCCTGATTTCCAATTCTTAGCCACCACAAAAAGAACAGTTATAAATATTTTTGTACAAATAGTTCCTTTTCCCTTTTTTTGGATATCTTTGGGATATAAACTTAGCAGTGGTATTGATGGATCAAAGTGTATGCACAGTTTTATAGCCCTTTGGGCATAGTTCTAAATTTCTCTCAAGAATGATTGGATCAGGGGCAGCTAGGTGGCGCAGTGAATAGAGCACCTGCCCTGGAGTCAGGAAGATCTGGGTTCAGATTCGGCCTCAGACGCTTAACCCAAAAACTAGCTGTGTGACCTTGGGCAAGTCACTTAACCCCAATTGCCCTCCCCCCAAAAAAAGAATGGTTGGATCACTTCACATCTCCACCAACCATTAGTGGTTTTCCCACATCCCCTCCAATATCCAGCATTTCCTTTTTTCGTTATATTGGCTAGTGATAGATGTGAGGTGTTACCTCAGAGTTGTTTTAATTTGCATTTCTCTGAGTAATAGTGATTTAGAGCATTTTTTCATATGACTATAAATAGCTTTGATTTCTTTGTCTGAAAACTGCTTGTTTGTATCCTTTGGCCATTTATCAGTTGGGGAATGACTTGTATTTTATAAACTTGACTCGGTTCTCTATATATTTGAGAAATGAGGCCTTTATCAGAAATACATGCAGAAATTTTGCCCCATTTTTTTGCTTTCCTTGTAGTTGGTTTTGCATTGCTTTTGTTTGTGCAAAACTTTTTAAATTTTATATAATGGAAATGATTTATTTTACATTTTATAATGTCCTCTATGCCTTCTTTGGTTTTAAATTTTTCCCTTATCCATAAATCTGAAAGATAAACTATTCTATGCTCTCTTAATTATCCTCAGTTTTAATGAGTATATATTTCTATATTCATTCCTCCCCCTAGTTATATGGCCTTCTTGAATTCTCTGGGTTTTCTTAAATTCTCCCTTTACCATTTGTTGGGTTGCTCCCGCCTTGTTATCTTTTGAAGTTTTCTTGTTTAACCTCTGCCTGTCCCATCTCTTTCCCCTGCAGGGATAATTCTGGCTCCAGCAAAAGTTGTATCCCAGGGAGGGAACCCCTGGGGAGCCGTGTTGTACTCCTGGTGTCTAGTGCAGGTGAATTGGGGGGACTCTCATAGTCTATCTCTCTTCCTTCCCCTAAATGGACAGGAAGCAGGGTGGGAAGTCAGCATTGAGGGAAATGTGGACCTTGTGGATTTTGGCCAAGGGCAGGGTTTGGTGAGGGGACCTAAGCACCTTTTCCTTCTAGGTAATGCTTCTGGTTGGGAAGCTCAACACCCTGGCAGCTGTGGTCACAGTGTTCTACCTGGTAGCCTATGCTGCAGTAGATCTTTCATGCCTGAGCCTTGAGTGGGCTTCGGCCCCCAACTTCCGGTGAGGGGCATATAACCTTAAGCTCTGGAGAGAACATTGATATTTTAGAAGTCTGGGATTCTGGGTTGGAAGGATTGGAGAGTTAGAGATGGAAGGGACCTTAGGGGTTATTTAATCCAGCCCCTCATTTTATAGTTATGGAAATTTAGACCCAAGGAAGTTATATTATTTGCCCAAGGTAGTAATTAGCACAGTTGAGATTTGAATTCAGGGCCTTTGACTTCAAATACCACTGTCCCACATAGGCCTAGAGAAATCAAATGACATGTCTAGTAAATGGCAGGACTGGAACTAGAACTCAAGTCTTTTGATGCCCCACTCAGTGTTATTTCTACTATGTCATGCCTGGGGGTGGGGATGAGTTAGAGAAAAAAGTTGGATTTGGGTCCCTAGAGCCTGGAATGAATTAACCCCAAGGGTATAGAGCTGGGGGTCCCATGTTCATTTATCCTTGTCTTAAGTGGCCTGTCTTTCTTCCATTAGCCCCACTTTCAGCCTGTTCTCCTGGCACACCTGCTTGTTGGGCATGGCCTCCTGTCTACTCATGATGTTCCTCATAAGCCCAGGAGCTGCAGGTGGATCTCTGCTGCTCATGGGACTGCTTTCTGCACTGCTCACTGCCCGAGGAGGACCTAGCAGCTGGGGCTATGTCAGTCAAGCCCTGCTGTTCCACCAGGTTAACAGGGGGAGGGATTCAGGGAATTGCTGATAGAGGTTGTATGGCTCTTCCTTATCCTTGTCCTTAACCCTGGGAGGGAGTTTGTGAGGGGGTTTCAAGGCACCCCTTTCCTGAGAGAGACTCGAACTGTTACCTAATGTGAGAAGAGAGGTGGATTTGGGGAATAGTGGGATGAGAAAAGCTGTATAATGCTGTATAATCTTATCTACTCAGGTCCGAAAGTACCTATTGCGGCTGGATGTGCGGAAGGACCATGTAAAGTTCTGGAGACCACAGTTACTGCTGTTAGTGGGAAACCCAAGAGGGGCACTACCCCTGCTACGACTGGCCAATCAGCTTAAAAAGGGTGGCCTCTATGTGCTGGGCCATGTCATCTTGGGAGACCTTGGTGAGGACCTCCCCAGCCCCCAAAATGTACTCTCGATAGCCCCCATTCATAAATCCCTTGGTTCCCTAGTTCATTTTAAACATCATTCATGTTCTCTAGCCACCCCTTCCTCTGGGCCTCTAGGGGGAATGGAAGTTTCTGTATAAGACTTTAAGGAAGGGGATGAAGATTTTCTAATGTTTCCCAATTCTCAAACTTCCCACTCAGATTCTCTACCTTTGGACCCTGTGCAGCCCCAGTATGGGGCATGGCTGAGTCTCATAGATCGTGCTCAAGTGAAGGCTTTCGTGGACCTTACTCTTTCACCTTCTGTGCGTCAGGGGGCCCAGCATCTGCTGCGTATTTCTGGTCTTGGTGAGACTTTCTTCCACACATCCTCTCAGTCCCATCCTTGTTCACTCCCCACCTTCCCCTCCTGATGCCTACTACTAGTTTCTGTTTCCATTTGTGTCAGTTAGAAAATGTTTATAAATACACCAGTTTGGGTAAAGGACTAGACTAGGCATTGTGGGAAGAATAGTCCCTACAGTTGTAGAGATTGCAATCTATTTGGGGAAGTAAAATATGCACATACACAGATGCAGATAATTAATAATACAGGGCAATATGTGATAAGCTTCAGATGAATGGTGCAGATAATAATTGCTCTAAGAATATAGAGAACGGAGTCAGTCAACAAATACTTATTAAGGCGCAAAGTAATGTGCCAAGCACTGAGCTAAGTAAGGCAAAAATAGTCTTTGCTCTCAAGAAGCTTCCAGACTAATGGAGGAGAGACTATAGGCAAATAGCTATGTATAAACAAGATATACGTAGAGTAAACTGGAACAGTCTCAGAGAGAAGGCTGTAGTATTAAGGGGGATTAGTGGAAGGTAAGATTTTAGCTAAAGCTACAGGAAGTCAGGAGTCAGAGGTGAGAAAAGCATGGGAGATAACCAGTGAAAAAATACTGAGTAATAGAGATAGAGAACCTTATGTAAAGACTAACAAGAAGGCCAGCATCCCCACATTGTAGAGTAGGAAGGAGGTACAAAGCATAATCAGACTGGAAAGATAGGATGGGGCCCAATTATGAAGGTCTTTAAAAACAAAACAGAGAAGATTTTATATTTAATTCTGGAGATATTTGGGAGCCAAGGAGTTTATTAAATGGGAGTGGAGTGGGTGGGAGGGAATTTAGACCTGGCCTTTAGGAATATCCCTTTAGCATCTGAGTGTATAATGGACTGGAGAGCAACGAACAGGCTATTTCACTAGTCTAGGAAGGAGGGCTACATGGGGGTAGAGAAAAGTAGAAGTATACGAGAGACATTATGAAGGCAAAATGAACAGATTTCATGAGAATTAGTAAAGAAAGCCAGCAACAGCAGATAGTAAAGAGATAGGGAAGATGATGCTTAGGTTGCTAGCCTAGGTGACTAGGAGGAAGTTGGGAAGAGGGAAGGGTTTTTGGGAAAAGATAATGAATTCAGTTTTGAACATGTGTTTAAGCTGTCTACAGGATATCCAGTTAGAGATGTCTGGTAGGCAGCTAGAGATGTGAGACTAGAGGTGAACAAGAAGATTAGGGCCTGATAAGTAGATTTGAGAATCATGAGAGATAATTTAATCTCTGGGAGCTGATGAGATTACTAAGTGAAATAGTATAGGGAGAGAACAGAAGAAGACTCAGGACTGAGCTCTGTGGTACACTCACAGTTAGTGGGCCTGACCTGAATTAAAATCCAGGAAAGGAGACTGAGACAGAACAGTCAGATGGGTAGGAGGAGAACCAGTAGCAAGTTGTGTCCTAGGGAAGAAAAGAGAGAAAGCTAGTTGGAAAGAAAATAAAGAGATGTGAAAGAAGAAAAAGAGAATAGAGGAAAGGAAACTGATTAACTGCTTCTTTTGTCAAAGGCTGAAGAGAAATCAAGAAAGATGAGGACTGAGAAAAGGCTGTTATTAAATTTGGCAATTAAGATATCATTGGTAACTTTGGAAAGACCCGTATTGGTGGAATGGTAAGATCAGAATCCAGACTGCAGAAAGATAATTGAGACAAGAGGTGGTGAAGGCATCACTTGTGAATGGTCTTCTCAAGGTGTTTAGCCACAAAAGGGGGGAGCAAAATGGGATGATAGTGGGGATGGATCAAGTGAGTTTTTTGAGGATAGGGAAGATCTGGGCATGTTGTAGTCAGCAGGAAAGCAAACGGTAGGGAGAGATTAAAGAATAATAAGAAAATTAAGGTGGTAGAGGGGGTAATCTGCTGAAGAAGATGGGATGGGATAACTTGCTCATATAAAGGGACTGGCCTGGGTGAAGGGAAGGGTCACCTCTTCATGATAGAGACAGAAGTGAAGAAGATAATATAGCAGAATGCATCTGAGTGATGTGAGATGAAGAAGAGAGGAAAAGAAACTCTCAGTGAATGTCCTCAGGTTTTTTTTTTCTTCAGTGAAATATGAGACAAGATTCTCATTTGAAAGTATAGGGGGAGCCTTGGGAAGTTTGAGGAAAGATGAAAAGGCTTAGAAAAGCCACTGTGGTGAGTGAGATATTAATTGATCCAGGAAGCAGAAAAAGACTGCCTTGCAGTGCTGAGAATCCAGTTGGTATTATGTAACATAAATTTATATTAGACCCAGTCATCATGGTTTCATGATTTTCTCGATCTCTATTCAAGAGCACATAAATAAGAATGAAAGATGGTGGCAATGAGCTGATGCTGGGGCTTGGCAAGGCAAGATTGGCAATAGGATAAAGGGGTAAGAAACTCAAAAGAAGAGGATAGTGTAGAATTGAACTGGTTCACCTGGGAGTCAAGATGTTGAAGGAAGAAAAATGCTGCAGCCAGTGCAGGGTTATTATCCTGGGAGGGAGGTGGAGGTGGAGGGATTGGAATTCAGAGTGAGGTTGAAGAACAGGGTTAGGAGTCATAAGATAGAAGGAAAGATGGGATGGCCAAAGATTATGATCAGATAAAGGAATTGCAGATTTTATGAGCATAAAAGTGGAATACTTGTGTCTTATGACAAGGTTAAGGGGTATGACCGTTGCCTGTGTAACTGAGGTATGAGTAGAACAGTAATTGGTAATGGGAAATGGATAAGTTGAAAAACTAGGTTGTTACGGTATGAAGTCCCATGGTATGAAGGCAAGAATTCAAGAGGAAAGAAAGACTGTAAACCATACAAACTCATTGAGGAAGGAAGAAAAGTGTCCTTGAGGTAGATATCAGCTAGATGACAGCTACCAGAATCTTGATTGAGTGATAAATATAGGAGGAGAGGTTACTGAGTAATGGTGGTAAAAGGAGGGCCTAGAAGTAGGAATAGGGAGCAAGGTGTATACTGAATCTAACACCACAACCAATGAAAGTACAGCCAGTAATGGAAAGGGTGCCCAGGTATGCCTGGATCTCAGTCAGAGCCAGAAGATGGAGTGGGATAGGAAAAAGTTTAAAATGAAATCAAGTTTATTAACTATGGAGCAGTCATTTCACAGAGTACAATTGAAAAGTAGATTTGGAGTTGGACTTTTGAGGGGTAGGGCTGAGGATCATGGGATTTACAAAGTGGATAATAGGGATTGAGAATGACTTCTATACAGTGACAGCCAGAGTTTCAGATATCACTGGGATGTGGAGAGAGTATGCATATCTTACTCTATGAGTTTAAGTTGGAGAGTAGTCTATTGAGGGAAACAGATGATTAAACTATTCAAGGCCCTCTCTTGAGATCCAGCTTCATAGCAGGTAAACATTAAGCCATGTAAGGCCAAAGAGGCCATATTTACATCTTAGCAGACAAGCTGAGCAGATGAAGGTATAACCTAGGGAATTCCAGACAGGTGACAGGTGTGGATGTTTTAGGGTGATGATATAAACTGTTCTATTGGTCTACTTTTCTAGTTTTTTAAAACCAATAGCAAATATTTTTAATGATTAATATTTTATGATATAATTTTGTTCAGGAAGTGCTATTTACTCTTTTTTCCTACTTTTTCCCTCCATTATTTCCTTTGAAATTTTAGACCTTTTATTCCTCAGAATGACTTTTATTACTTTACTTAGCTTTTTAAAATAGCCCTTGGAAATTTGGCATAGGACTACATCTATACATTACTTTGGACAGTATAATTTGTATTATATTGTTGTGACCCAACCATGAGCAATGAATTAATTTGTCATAATTTGTCATATTTGTCATTATTTCAAAGTATTTGTAATTATATTTACATAAGGCTTGAGTATGGAAACTGCCAATGGCTCAGTGGTTTGTTACTGAGACTGGAATCAGGAAGACCTGATTTCAAATCCAGCCTGAGATACTTACTGGCTGTGTGACCCAGAGCAAATCACTTAATCTCTGATTGTATGACAGAATGGATCCACTAGAGAATTCCAGTATCTTTGCCAAAAAAAAACAACCCAAAACAAAACCAAAAATACCAACCCAATTGGGATCATGAAGGATTGAGCATGACTGAAACAACTGAACAACAAGAAGTCTTGAGTATATCTTGGTAAACTGACTCTGGGAGGCAAATTTTGGGAAGAAAATCTTTAACCTGGAGAGCCCCCTAAGAAGAGCTACCAAGATGGTGAACAGCCTTAAGATTATAGCACAGGGAGACTCTTTGAAGGATCTGGGAATGTTTGACTTGATGAAGAAGACTTGGGAGGTTCTCATGTGGAAGAATAACTAGTTCTTTCTCTCATAAGACAACTAGTAGAATGTAAGTGCCTTAAAGACAGGAGTTATTTGTTGTTGTCCTTACAATCACAGTTCCTTTAATTAAGCCAGAAGTTGTGGAGAAGCAAAATTAATCTCAGTGTACAAAGAAACTTTTCAACAGAGCTACCCAAAAATGGAATGAGCTTTTGGGGGAGGGGAGGTTGTAGGTTCCTGCCCCTAAAGTCTTCAAGAAAAGGTTGGATTGATAGGGAAAACTGGGGTAGCTGTGACCTCTTAAGTAAAGGGTGAGTCACTGAGAGTCATTTATGCCACTGAACAGACAGTGGCAAGAGAATGAGGAACCTGAGAAGACATAGCAAAGGACCTGAAAAGCTGTTCTGTTGGAGGTGGGGCATTTAGAAGCAGTGATCTGAGAGAAGTTGGAGAAAGGTGGGGCTATTGTAGAAGAGATTTCTCATCCAAGTATGGTTAAACTTTAAGGCTTCTTAGGTCTTTTCCACCTCTGAAATTTTGTGATTTTTGACATGTCCTTTATGGAGTCCGACTTTTTTTGGTGGGGGAGAGGTAATAAACAAACAAATATATTGGGATCTTGTATTTTCTGCACCTTTCCAGCAGTTGTGATGCAGTGAAGATGTGATCTTCTATTTCTGTGGAAAGTCATTTGTAAATGCTTGCCTATTTCCTTTTTACTTTTTCATCAAGGATCTCATTACGATGTTTTTAAATCAAAAAAATAGATAAGTGGGTTTAGTAGTAGTAGTTGCTAATGTCTTAGTTGTGTTTTAGTAGTGATAACACCATCTGTGGGTTTTTTTTTTTTCTGTTATCTTCAACTCTTTGACTTTGTGGACATTTTTTTTTTTTGCTTTTTGGAGGGCAGTTGGGGTTAAGTGAGTTGCCCAAAGTCATACCACTAGTAAGTGTGTCAAGTGTCTGAGGCTGGATTTGAACTCAGGTCCTCCTGATTCCAGGGCCAGTGCTCTATTCACTTCACCACCTAGCCACCCCATGACTTTGTGGAAATTTGTACCTTGATGCCTTTAAAATTTTGTTGACATTCTGGTAGTTATTGCCATTATCACAAAGCAGAGAAAGGTGAAATGTTAGCAGACTAATCAGATAAGGGAAATTCAGAGTTCATAAACCTGGAAGTAGAACATTTATGGCTGATCGTACGATCAACACTGACTTCTATGTATAGCTGCAGTGGTGGGGAGGAGTGGGTTATGAGAAATGAGCGAGTGTAGGCACTGGAGATGACAGCATTTGAAGGAATATCAATAGTGAACATTCAAGTCCTTTACTATGAGGGAAGGAAAGCCTTTGAAACAGGAGAGTGCCCTAGAAATCGGTAGATAATGGCTACTAGAAGTTCAGTTGGGTGGTAGATAGGGATTGAGTGAACCTTGGAGGAGGTGAGGTTACTGAATGAGCTTGAGAATGGTAGCGAGGAGCAAGGAGTTCTTGACCAGTCAGTTGAGGGGAATGAATGAAAGTGCAACCAGTGCTGGAAAGGGAGTCCAGGGAGATTGTCATCAGGGGCAAGCCAGGTTTTTATGAGAGCCAGAAGGCGAATAGAGTGGAAAAGAAAAAAAATTAAGATGAAAGTAAATTTATTACCTGTGGAGCCCTTATTCCAAAGAGCACAGTGGGCAGGTAGTTTTAGAGTGAGGCATTGATGGGACTGAGTTGAGGGGGATAGGAATAGGGGAGTGGATAGTGAGGGATGGAGAATGGGATTTGTGTAATGACAGCTGTATGTTCAGAATCACTATAATGGAGAAGGTATGACCAGGTGAGTTTGATCATTGCCAAATGAGTTCAGGAGAATTATTAACATCAGTAGCTGTTCAGCCCCTAGTGTTGTCTTCTTAGGGTGTTGGACAGCTTAGGTGAGGGGACTGGTGAGAATTACTGATGGAATAGTGTTTCTCTCCTGTCCCTGCAGGCAGGACAGATCGGAAGATAGCTGGAGGGAACAGGAAGGAATGGTCCCCTGTGGGCAAGTAGGAAGAGGCCATCTTAGCAGACCAGCACACAGCAATAGAATAGCATGTACTTGATCCCCTGCTGCTTGAAAGAGAGGCCGGGCCAGGAGACTTGCACCAGAGGGAATGTCTCTCTAATCCCCAGAAGGGATCTCACAACATCGTAGCCCCACCATTCTGCCAAAGCAAGTTGCAAAGCCTCTGCTTTTCTGTCTTAGTACAGAGGTGCAAGAGCAACAAACTCTTGTGAAAAACTTCACCTTTCTCCAACTTTAGGGGGCGCCAGAGAGCAATGGCTGTCCCTGGAGTTCTTGGTCAATGAAGTCATTTTCTTTCTGGGATGTCAGAAATCTCTAAGCTGAACTGAAGCCTTCTCTGATGACTGCTTCTAAATGCCCCACCTCCAACAGAACAGCTTTTCAGGTCCTTTGCTGTGTCTTCTCAGGTTCCTCATTCTCTTGCCACAGTGGCATAAATGACTCTCAGTGACTCACTTTTTAGTTAAGAAGTCACAGCTCCCCCAGTTTTCCCTATCAAATTGATGTTTTTTTTTTTTTAAATCATGCTTCCTCCATAGGAGAAGGATATCTTATTTTCTTGGTTTTGCTCCTTTTGGTCATAAAACATGTAGGTATAAATTAGCATGTGCCCCCCTTCCCTTTTTCTTTTTCTTCTCTCCCTTTCCTCCCACCCAGAGGCTTACAGCATGACTTCCTCACTTGAATCAACCAGGCAGGAAAGAGGGAACAAATTGTTCCCTTGGGAGTCTTTTGTCTGTCTCTCAGTTCTAGTTCAGTAGTCAACAAAAAAATCATTTTGCCCACAGGCACACAGCTAAGTGTCAGAGGCAGGACTTGAATCCTCAGGTCTTCTTAATTCTAAGACAGTCCTCTACCCAAGATGATAGAATTCCTCTCCTGAAAGAGTGTCCCATGAAATAATATTTATTATAGTCTCTAGGTGGGTAATAAAGCTAAACTCTTTAAGTCTTTTATTTACCTCCTTAAGGAGAACCTAAGGGGTCAAAAAATTATATGTATTAGCACACTCTGCTTTTAAACTGTGGTCTGTTGCCAGGACTATGTTCAAAGACTTTCCCACTAAGTAGAACTTGTCAGAACTTGTTCACAGGCATAGCCTTTGAGAACCCAAGATTACCATTTTAATTTTGCAATCACTTCCTTTCATACATTATATTTACTTATTGAAGTAGGGCTCATCCATGGTGGGATTTCAGTTATTAGGTATAGTCAAATGAAATAATGTATTTGAGAGCACTTTGTAGGTTTTCAAAGGTATCAAGGTTGGCATGAGTATGAGCATATTGAATGATCCACAAGGCACAAAGCAAGCTAACTTAGGTGCCCACTAAGTACAAACTAAGAAATGAAGTGCTGAAAGTCTTTGAAGGAGTCTATCTTATTTTCATGCATTTTTTTTCTTCCGTTTCCTGCTCTGCCTTCTCCCCAGGTGGCATGAAGCCCAACACATTGGTCCTAGGATTCTATGATGATGCATCACCTCAAGACCACTTCCTAATAGACCCAGCCTTCTCAGAGCCAGTGGAGGGAGAAGGTCCTGCCCTGGACTCTTTGTTCCCTCCACCACGAGCCCCTGGCAGTCCTCGGGCCCTCACTCCCCACAACTATGTGGCCACAGTGGTAGATGCCCTGAAGATGAACAAAAATGTCGTGCTAGCTCGAGGGTGTTGGGCATTGCCACCCGAACGGCTAACCCGGAGCTCTGGGGGTTCCTCTCAGTCTCACCATGTGGATGTGTGGCCCCTTAACTTGTTGCGGCCAAAAGGGAGCCCTGGTTATGTGGATGTCTGTGGCCTCTTCCTCTTGCAGATGGCGACTATCCTGAGCATGGTACCTGCTTGGCAGAGTGCCAGGCTTCGAATCTTTCTGTGTCTAGGACCTCAGGAAGCCCCTGGGACTGGTGAGGCAAGGCTCCGGGTGTTGTTGAGTCAGCTTCGTATCCGAGCAAAGGTTCAGGAGGTAGTCTGGGGTGAAGGAGGCAGAATAGATGAGGGAGAAGATGAGGGGAACTTTGTGAATGGGAGCCGTGGAGATGCTGAGGCTGATGCACTAGCTGTCAGTGCCAATGCCCTGGTTCGGGCACAGCAGGCCAATGGTAGGGGTGAGGGTCCAGGGGGCCCTGAAGGGGATCATAGGAAGGAAGGGCCAACTACAGCCCTTACCTTCCTCTACTTGCCTCGGCCACCTGCTGACCCTGCCCGCTATACCCGATACTTAGCTCTGTTGGAGATGCTGAGTCAGGACCTAGGTCCAACACTGCTCATTCATGGGGTCACTCCGGTCACTTGCACTGATATTTGATTTTGCTCCTCTTTTTTAGGAGGAACTGAGGGGGGGGGAATGATTAGGTCTAGTTGCCCATATCAATCATGTGTTCTCTGAGATTTGAAGAGGAGGCTAATTTGGATTTGCCTCCTAGGGCCAAAATCCCAGAAAGGATATTAAATTGATCATTTTAAGGGGCTTAACTTCTGTCTCCATTGTGGGAAGGGCCTTTCTGCATTGATGAGGGTGGCTGTGCCCCTTTAAATTATGAATGTGTGTGGAAGGGGACCCAGATTTCCCACTTCAAACCCACTTTGCTTTCACTTCACTGGTGCCTTGTTAGGAGGGGCAGGTTCTCCTCATCTTGGGCTTCTATCCTTTAGCCTACCTCACCCTGATCCCTTATTTCTGACATTCACTAGCCTCCCAAGGCTTTTTGTATTTTAAATTTTTGTGCTTGCCATGAATAAAAGACCAACATGTTATGTGTTGTCTGGCTGTTGCCTGGTGAAAGTGGGAGATGGGAAGAACGTTAGGGTATTCCTCTTTCTTAGGGTGGCTTTTGACTTATAAGTACCTGTGGATGTCTGAGAATTGGGGTTAGAGAGTGGGGAAATGGGGAAGAAGGTGGTTGGAAAGTAGGTAAGCCTGGAGACTCCTCCAGTCAGGCCTGGGCTGCATAAATTCCTGAGGAGACCCTGAGATATACAAACTAGCAAAGGTGGGAAGCTGAGTATAGACCAGACATTTGAGGCTTTGGGTTAGTCTTGTGTGATGCTAATTGCCAAACAGATTAAGAGAAAGGCACTAAGCAGAGACATCTACCAGAAACCCTTAGCAGGAGCCCAGTAGCTGGGAGAAGAACCCCAGGCACAGCCTAAGTCAGGTAGGTCCAAAGCAGAACCCAACTTAGAAGCAGCCCTATACTCCCTTGAGGGAGGAACTTAGTCACCATATTCAGAACAAGTCAGGCCCTGCCCATGCCATTTTTGGCCCAAGCAAAGGTTGAACTAAGCATATAATTCCCACCCTCAACCAAAATACTAGGGCTAATGAGTAAACCAAGGAAAACTCCAAATACCATGGTTTGGGAACACACAAGGGATAAATTTTGAGGTAGATTGTAACCCATGAGAAGTCCAGGTGAAGCCTTCAGGAAAAAAAAAATGCTCTGACTACAATGATTACAGGAGTGCCTAGGAAAAATTAAAAGAAGAGGGGGGAAAAGATTTTAAAAATGGAATAGCTAGGGAACAGTCAGTGGAAAGCATTCACAAATTTAAAAAGGAAATTAGGGTGGACTGATTAGAAAAAAATGACTTGACAAAAAGAAACATTTAAACACAATTTAAAAAGAAAAAAAACCCATGAAATATGTAAGAAACACCTGGCCTGGAAAATAGTTCAAGGAGAAACAGCCTAAAAATTATCTTAAACTGTCTGAAATTTATTACCAAACAAAAATGTCTAAATATCATGTTTCAAGAAATTAAAAATGAAAACTGCCTAGAAATCTTAGAACAAGGGGTAAAGTAATGAGAATACACCAGTCACCTCCTGAAAGACATCACAAAACAAAAATTCCCAAGAAGATTGTAGCCAAAATCCAGAGCTTGCAGTTCAAAGGGGAAAAAAAGTTGATCCAAAAGAGTTCAGGTACAAAGGGGTCATACACACAAGGTGCAGTTAGGTGGTGCAATGAATAGAGCACTAGCCCTAAAGTCAAGAGGACCTGAGTTCAAATTCAGCCCCAGACACTTAACACTTACTAGCTGTGACCTTGGGTAAGTCACTTAACCCCAATTGCCCTGTCTTCCCCTCTCCAAAAAGACCAAAAAAAAAAAAATCACAAAAAGTCTTGGCAGCTGCTACCATAAAGAAGTTGGAAAATGATATTCCAAAAGGCAAAAAATAAGTGTTTAAGCCAAGAATAGCTTATCCAACAAAAACTAAATATAATCCTGCCTGGGATGGAGGGAAGGAGTGAGGAAAGGAAAGAGGGAGTGGATCTTTAATGGAATATAGCATTTCTAAGAATTCCTGATGAAAAGGCCAGACCTGATTAGACATTTTGAAATGGAATTGGAAGAGCTGAATTTACATAGGCCATTTAGTTGGAAGGGAACATGTCAGGATGAATTGTTTACATATTAATAGTGGGATAAGAAACAAGTTTTGTCTCAGAACCCTAATATATTTAAAGGTCATGGAAAAAGGTAAACATAGCAAAGGGCTGGTGAGTGGTTATGTTCTTTTTTATGGTCTTAGGAAAAGATAAAATGGGAAGGATAAGCTGTACTAAAGAAGATGAAAAAGGAGGGAAATGATATAATAGATACATGATATTAGATAAATATAATTATTATAATATATTATCATAATATGGTATATTATGATAATATATAATTAATATTAGATAAATATAATAGATAAATGATATATAATAGATACATGATACAATGAGGAGTAATCATGGAAGAAGGGGTGGGAGGAAATAGGTATTCCATGAACCAAACAAAGGAAGATTCAACACAATTGCATGTACCTACATGGATATTTTGGCATAGTAATACAATAAATTCAAAAGTAAAAGAGTATGAGGGGCGGCCAGGTGGCTCAGCGAGTAAGAGCACCGGTTTTGGTTTCAGTGTTGGGATGACCTGGAGATAGAATCCTGGGTTCAGACACTCAGCACCACACCCAGAAATAACTGGCCAGGTAACCTTGAGCAAGTTACTTAACCCCAATTGCTTAAAAAAAAAAAAAAAAAAGAGCATGAAATAGTGAAAAAGGGTTGGGAAGGGGAGAATCTAAGAAGGAGGCCACAATATGAAATGGAATGGTCATAAGCAAAACAAAATTTGAATGTTGGAGAACGGATATTAAAAAAAAGGAATAAAGAGTGAGAATTTGGGATTGGGGGAAGGTTGGGAAGAAAAGAGAGGAAATGGTATTGTTTGTTCTTGTTACCCACAGTTCTCAGACAGGACTAATGACATCAGGAGGGTGATGTCTTGACTTGCAAATGAATTGGATTTAAGTGAGGCAGAGCTATGCAGAGTCATCAGTCTTGCTCTCTCCTCCAGAGTCATTTCATTCTGAGTCCAGAGGCAAGGCAAAGGTCAGGACAACTGGCAGTGGCCCCAAATGCAGTGGGAGACCTTGGCCTTTTTAAGGTAAGGTATTTCCCAGGTCTCAGTTTGTCTGAGGCAACACCCATTCTGGTATTTGTAGATCACAAGTGTCCAGCAACTCTCTTACCACCTTCTTATAAAGTGGGGGATGGGAGCAATAAGATGGAGAGAAGTACACAATGATTATAACTCTGAATGTGAATGGGATGAATTCACCCACAAAATGGAATGGATTGGAAAACAGAATTTGATATGTTTATAAGAAATAATTGAAACATAAAGATTCACAGGGTTAAAATGAAGTGCTAGAGCAAATTTCATTGTGCTTCAGCTGAATTTTAAAAAGCAAGGGATAGTAATCATAATTCCAGATAAGGCTATATATGGTAAATATAAACAAGATAAAAAGACAAGCAGAGAAATTATATTTTAAGGCACCATAAATAAGGAATACTTGAAGGAAAAGTTAATCTAATTGGAAGAGAAATAGTAAAGTTTTTAACAGTGGGGAACCTTAATATACCCCTTTTAGATCTATAGAAATTGAGCCAAAAGATTTTTTAAAAATCTGACTAAAAGGGGTGGCCAGGTAGCACAGCGAGTAAGAGCACCGGCTCCAGTGTTGGGATGACCTGGAGATTGAATCCCGGGCTCAGACACTTAGCACCCACCCAGAAACACCTGGCTGTGTACCCTTGAGCAAGTTACTTAACCCTGATTGCTTAAAAAAAAATCTGACTAAAACTTTAGAAAAATTAGAGATGATAGCTAGTAAGATGGAAATAGGAAAGAATTATATACTGCTTGCTACACAATGCAGCTTCATAAAAATTGACAATGTATTGGGACATTATAACTTCTCTAAAAATTATAGAAAAGCAATAATAATAAATATACTAGTCACAATGTAATAAAATTACATTCAGTAAGGGACTATTGGAATAATTAAAAATTAGAGACTATATAAAATAACTTTAAAGAACTTGTGGGACAGTGAACAAATTATAGGAACAATAGAAAATTTCACAAAAGAAAATGACAATAATGTGACAACATACCAAAACTTATGGGATGCAGCTAAAACAGTTCTTTGGGGAAAATATATATCGCTAAACACTCCCAGTGATAAAAACGAGAAAGAACAATTCAATGGCTTGGGTATACAAACTAAAAAACTTGAACAGCAAAATAAAAAATTCCCAACTAAGCAATATGATAGAAATTCTGAAAATTAAAAAAATATTAATAAAAATAAAAGTAAATAGAATATTAAATTAATAAAAATCAGAGCTTTTTAAAGAAAAGAATAATAAAATAGCTAATCAGATTTTTTTAAAAGAGAGAAGAAAACCAAACTGTTCAACTCAAAAATGGAAAAGAATTCAGCAACTGAAAAAAAAATGAAATTACCAGAAACTATTTTCCCAATTAAATAGTAACAAAATTGGCAACTTAGAGGAAATAGATAAGTATTTGTAAGAATATAAAATTCACAGAAAAAGAAATTGAACAAACCATTAAAAAACAACAACTGCAGAACCATATGGATTTACAAGGACTTATATCAAACATTCAGAAAACAATTACTTCTAAAATTAAAAAAGAATCAGGTAAATAGGAAAAATGTCTTTGTAGCAAATTTCTCTGATAAAGATCTCATAAGAGCCATTTCCCAATTGATAGACAAAAGATAAGAACAAATAAGATAAGTTTTTGGAGGTAGAAATCCAAATTATGAATCACCATTTAACAAATGCTCCAAATAATTAAAGAAGCAAAAATTAAAGCAACTCTAGCACAGATAACAAAAGAGGAAAATGACAAAGATTAGGGAGAGAATTGTAGGGAAACTGACACTCATACACTTAGAGCTGTGAATTGGTCCAGCCAGTTCTAGTGGTTAGGATTCTGCCCTCTCACCACCGAAGCCCGAGTTCAATTCCCTGTCAGGGAACAAAAATGTTGAAGTTTACAGGTGTTGGGACCCAAAAATAGCGGCACGCAGGTCCTGCCAAAATGAATTCAACTCAAGTATTCTCTTAACCAAAGAAAAACAAAGTTTATTAAAGATCCTCCATATTGGGTACAATCTTAAGGAATCTTAGCATTTGTGACAAGGAGGCCAGATTGAATCTGAGCATCTTAATGGAACCAAGATGGATTGTATATATAGAAAGGTTGTGGGAGGGATCTAGGGGTGGTCAAGTAGTCTGGGGTGACTAGAGGAGGGGTCCAGGGAGTATCTTGAGGAGGAGTCTGGAGAGGATCTTTTTTATGTTACTTTAAAATTTTTTAAAATTTATTTCTTTACTTTTAGTTTACAACATTCAGTTCCACAATCCCTTGAGTTTCAAATTTTCTCCTCTTCCATCTTGTCTCCCCCTCCCCCCATGGCGACATTCAATCAAATATAAGATCTACAAATATCTTCACATTAATCATTAGTCAGGTTGTAAAGAAGGATTATAATCAATGAGTGAACAATGAGAAAGAGGAAACAAAAACAAAACAAGAAAAAGAGAGCAAGTAGTTTGCTTCAATCTGCATTCAGACTCTGTAATTCTTTCCATCAAGAGTCTTTTGGAGGGGCGGCCAGGTGGCTCAGCAAGTAAGAGCACCAGCTCCAGTGTTGGGATGACCTGGATCAAATCCGGGCTCAGATACTCAGCACCACACCCAGA
This sequence comes from Petaurus breviceps papuanus, assembly GCF_028583685.1. Lineage (NCBI taxonomy): Eukaryota > Metazoa > Chordata > Mammalia > Diprotodontia > Petauridae > Petaurus > Petaurus breviceps. The sequence continues at coordinate 1,137,423 of NW_027187271.1, read as the reverse complement.
AACACCTGGCCGTGTAACCTTGAGCAAGTTACTTAACCCTGATTGCTTAAAAAAAAAAAGTCTTTTGGAGTTGTCTTATAATCTTACATTGCTGAGAGAAGCCCAGTCTATCAAAGTTAGTCATCACACATATGTTGTGTCTGTAATTGTGTACAAATTTCTACTGGTTCTGCTCTTCTCACTCAACATCAGTTTATATAAGTCTCTCCAGGTTATTATGAAGTCTGTCTGCTCCTCATTTCTTATAGCACAATAGTATTCCATTACATTCATATACCACAACTTGTTTAGCCATTCCCCAATTGATGGGCATCTCCTTGATTTCTAATTCTTTGCCACCACAAAAAAAGCTGCTATAAATATTTTTGTACATATGGCTCCTTTTCCTACTTCTATAATCTCTTTGGGATACAGCCTTAGAAGTGGTATGGCTGGATCAAAGGGTATGCACAGTTTTATAGCCCTTAGGACATAGTTCCAGATTGCTCTCCAGAATGGTTGGATCAGTTCACAACTCCACCAACAATGCATTAGTGTTCCAATTTTTCTACATCCCCTCCAGCATTTATCATTTTCCTATTTTGTCCTCTTAGCCAATCTGGCCAGTGAGATGCAGTACCCCAGAGTTGTTTTGATTTGCATTTCTGTAATCAATAGTGATTTAGAGCATTTTTTCATATGCTTATAGATATTTTTAATTTCTTCCTCTGAAAACTTCCTGTTCATATCCTTTGACCATGTATCGATTGGGGAATGACTTGCATTCTTACAAATTTGACTCAATTCTCTGTATACTTTAGAAATGAGGCCTCTTGGGGTGGCTAGGTGGCGTAGTGAATGGAGCACTGGCCCTAGAGTCAGAAGGACCTGAGTTCAAATCCAGCCTCAGACACTTAACACAAAAACTAGCCATGTGACCTTGGGCAAAAAGAAATGAGGCCTGTTTCCCAATTTTCCATTTCTGGGTAGGATCTTGATGGGACTGGGGTGATTAGAGGTCTGAGCCAGGACCAAGAGAATGGGATTTTTATAGGATCAAGAGTGGGAAGTAGGGGTGGCTAGGTGGCAAAGAGTGTAAAGCACCAGCCCGGGAGTCAGGAGGACCTGAATTCAGTTTAGGACTCAGACACTTAACACCCACACAAAAAAACTAGCCATGTAACCTTGGGCAAGTTACTTAACCTCAATTGCCCTCCAAAAAAAAAAAGAGTGGGAAGTAGCTGGAGGCAATCTGCAGGTAACAGACAAAGGAGGGCTAGGCTAGATTAAGGGTAACAGATTTGGGCATAGGGTAATGAAAGGTTTATGGCCTTGAGTGAAGCCAGATCAAGTGGGAAGATTCAAGGAGAGTTCAAAGGGCTCCCAGAGCCATATATACCCCACCAGAATGATGCCCAAAAAGTGACAAAAAGGGTGCATGCCCCACAATTCAGCTATATCATCACTAGGCCTATATCTTAAATAGGTCAGAGAGAAAGGAAAGGGACCTAAATATACAAGAACATTCAGAGGGGATCTTTTTGTAATAGTCAAAAACTGGAAACTAAGAGATTCTCCTCCTATGGGGAAAACAAATTATGGTGTTTGAGTGTAACAGAATATTATTATGCCATATGAAATGATGAATTTGAGAATTTCGGTGGAAAACTGGATTGACCTCTATGAAGGGATGCAGAGCAAAGTGAGCACAACTGGAAAAATAATTTATACAGTGCCAACGTTATAAAGAGAAGACCCAAAGATTTCACCACCTGCTGAATCTCAAACCATAGGGCAAAACAGTGACGGGGTACAGGCTTTGGGAACCTCCATGACTCTCCTTGAATCTTCCCACTTGATGAGGCATTTGCCTGAGGCCATAATCCTTTGCTGATCCCTAGGTCCAAGTCTCTGTTACACTTAACCTAGCCTAGCCCTCCACTGTCTGTCATGTCCAGGTAACCTTCAGCTATTTCCCATCCTCAATCCCATTCCTGGAATTTTGACCTCACCCCAGCTCCTCCAGTCATCCCAGCCCCATTAAGATCCTCCCTAAGCCCCTCCTCCCATCTCCCCAGACTACTTGGCCACCCCTAGATGCCTCCCACAGTCTTTCTGTATATAAGATCTATCTTGTCTGCATGAAGGTTCTCAGATTCAATCTGGCCTTCTTGTCAATACAAGCTTCACAAATATAGCAAATCTTTAATAAACTTTATTTTACTTTTGCCAAGAGAAGGCTTGAGTAGAAATTCTGCAGGACCCAGCAGGTCTGTATTTTGGGGTCTTGAGCACTCCTAAACCTCAACATTCTAGACCTCAACAACAGTAAGCATTAAAATAATTTGGTCATAGTTTAAAAAGGGTGAGATCGAACAGTGGAACAGATTAGGTACACAACACACATAAGAAAATAAACACAGTAGCATGGTTTATGAAAAACTCAAAAGACCGGGTGAACCTGGCTGGACTTTTAAAAAGCAGAAACAAACATTTTCAGGAATGGCCAGCTGAAGTCAGTTTTGTTTTGTTTTATTTTATTTTTTGTTCATTTTGGAAGGAATGGGAGGGGCAGATTACAAATGCGTGCGAATATATATGCATACGTGTGTATACATGTATGTACATATGTATTTTTTTAAAGAAAGTAAATAGAAAGCTTTTGACTTGGCCAGTGGAAGGGTGAAGGGTGGCGAGCTCTGTGAGATGCAAGGTAGAGGGGAGCTAGGGAACGGGAGCCATTTGTGTTGGGGAGTTGGTGAATCCAAAGACAAAGGTGTGGGGTTATTGAGCCTTCCAAGCCATCCGAAGCCTTTCTCTCTCAGTCTTCCTTTCTTCTTCAACTCTGAGCCAGGCACAGCCCCCCGCCCCGCAGGACCTCAGCCCGCCACCTAGACGTCTCTCCACCTTCCGCCAACCTCCGCCATCAGCTGCCCCGTAAAGAGAAAGTCGAGCTAGAGGAGGGGGCAGGCCAGAGGGAGACAGTGGGGAAGCTGGTGAGGGGCTGGAGGCGAGGGGGGAAAAGGGGGAGGCGAGGAAAGCACGGAGTCTTGGGCCACCACGTGATTTTCATCACTTAGGAATTCGGTGACGTCACTGGGGCGTGGCTCTCCCCGAAATTGATGAAGAAGAAAAAAGAGAAGGCAGAAAAAGTTTCTTCTCTCTCGGAGCCGAAGCCAGAATCGGCGTGGAGAACAGAAGAGAAGGAGGCCACCTCCGTGGGCGGGGGAGGAACGCGACTGCGGAGTTCCCACCCACTCCTCCACTCGTGGCGACAACCTCCTTCCCTGCCATGTCTGGCCCCACCTGGCTCCCCCCAAAACAGCCGGAGCAGACCAGGCTTCCCCAGGGAAGAGCTCTCCTGCGGGGCACCCTTGGCCCCTCAGTCCACGGAGCAGGTAACGGGCATATCCAGCCTAGGACCCAGGGAGTGGGGGGTGTCTAATGCCCCGATAGCCCTCGCTTCCCTTCTGGGGCCGTGGCTCCCTACTCTCCTTGTTTTTCCTGCTCCCCTGCTGGAGACCCTAGGGCCCCACCCCACCCGTAGGTCTCCCTTCTTCCCAGTTCCTTTCTCTTAACACCTGGGTTATGCAGAGACAGGAAGCATCGGGGAGCAGTGAATCAGTCCCATACCACTCCTTCCCTTGTTCTTGAAACCCTGCTTTTCTCTTTCCCTTTCCTCTTCCTTCCTACTCCAACCAGAGCCCTTCTACTCTAACCAACCCCACTTCGTCTTTAGTCAATTCCTACCATTTCCCAGCAGAGCAAAGTTATCAGGGCCCAGGCCGACAAGAAGAACTGGCACCTGCCTTGGGGAGATGCCCTGGAGCCTCCCAAAGCATACAGGTGGGAAGTAGAAGGATTTTGAGGTGGGGACTTGATGTTTGGGTTCCCAGGAAAATGATGCAGAAATTTCCTTACTCCCTTGTCTGATTTCTTCTTGACCTCAGGGGCTTCGGCCAGACAGGGGAGCCATGCACCTAGGAAGTCTGGATGCAGAAATAGATTCACTGACCAGCATGTTGGCTGATCTGGATAGTAGTAGGGGCCATGCCCCATGTCGTCCAGATAGACAGGTGACTCCTTCCCAAAATCCTTATCCTTTGTTTCTCCAGCAACATACCCTTGGAGAACAGAAAGAGCTTTCCCCCCATAACTCCTACAAGATGCCAAATCACCTAACCTTTTCCATTCTAGAGCTTTTTGTGTCATAATATATGAGCATGGAAGAAGTACAGGTTATCAAAGTAGATCCCACTCAGCCCATGCTATCTTTATTTCTTTTTAGGCATGTGAGCCCCTTCGGCCTCCTCCCTACCGCATGGGTCTCCTGAAACCAGGTGGAGGAGTGACCACTCCACCAAGGGTCCCGGCTCCGTCTTATGGGGGCCCTACCCCTGCCTCCTATACCACAGCCAGCACTCCAATTGGCCCTGCCTTCCCGGTCCAGGTGAAGGTGGCTCAGCCTGTGAGGGGGTATGGTCAGTCTTGGCGGGGTGGCCCTCAGGCCTCTAGCCCACCCCCAGCTCCTTACCCTCCTTCTACCACTTGGGCTGAGTCTTGGGGGGGTTCCTATGAGGGGCACAGAGAGCTCAGGGCCAAAGAGGAGACTGTTGGAGCCTCTGGTCCAAAAGGAGGAAGAAGAACAGGCGGAGGATATATACCCAAGGTGAGCCAGGGAGACTGTAGTGCTTAGGCCATTGATGGGAAATGGGTAGGAGAGTAGGGGTGGCAAAACCCCTTAAAGGAAAGGTGGGTGGCTAGGAGAGAGGGAAGAGGCAACTCGAGGGCCCAAGGTTGCCTGGGTTCTTCCCCTTTTCTTGGCTATCGAATTAGAAGGTGATAGAGACCCTGCAATAGGTTCTCATGGGAGGAACACAGGGTGTGGGGCTAAAGGACCCAAGTGTGAGATCCAACTCTTAACACTGAGTGATTATGCAAATCACTTCACTCCAGCTTCCCCATCTTTACAGTGAAAATAATCATACTTGCCTTATCCACTTTAGGAAATTCAAAAGTGCTATTTATTGCGAAGTGTTATTTATTATCATGTGGTTTTCTGCAATATATGGCTCCTTCTTCTTGGGGGTTTGGGGACAGGAAAGAGGACAGAGGGGATTGAGTCTCCTTCTTGTCCCCTTTTCCCATGCCTCAGGCTGCCCCCAACAGGGCCCCCCCTGAGGAAGAGCTGGAAAGACTAACCAAGAAGCTGGTGCATGACATGAATCATCCACCCAGGGGGGAATATTTTGGTGAGCCAGGGTCTACATATCTGTATTTTTTGAGGGGGGTGCAGGGATGTTCTGGTACTCTCTAGATTAAAATTGAATCTTTCTTTTTCCTTCCCTTCTCCCCTCCTCCATCCCCTGCCTTGCTCCTTAGGCCGATGTGGGGGCTGTGGGGAGGATGTGGTAGGGGATGGTGCTGGAGTTATTGCCCTCGATCGAGTCTTCCATGTTGGCTGCTTTGTCTGCTCCACATGCCGGGCTCAGCTCCGAGGTCAGCACTTCTATGCAGTGGAAAGGAAGGCATATTGTGAAGGCTGCTATGTGGTAAGTGACAGGAAGCCAGAGTTCCGAGTGAAGGAAGATTTGGGATCAAAAAAATTGCCAAGCTAGGGAAGTAGATAAGAGTCCACAGGGGGAGCTAGGTCTGAGTGTGGTCTGTGCCAGGTAGGGTACATATCTTCAGGTTATTCCCCAGAGGGTTTGAGACTTTGTTGAGTACCAAAGTGATGGGAGGCTGGGACTCCAGACAGGTTCTGGCAGAGAGTTTGACTGGAAGATTGACTGTGGGGCTTCTTCAACAGGCTACCCTAGAGAAGTGTTCCATGTGCTCCCAGCCCATCTTGGATCGGATTCTACGGGCCATGGGAAAGGCCTATCACCCTGGCTGCTTTACTTGTGTTGTGTGTCACCAAGGCCTTGATGGCATTCCTTTCACAGTGGATGCCACCAGCCAGATCCACTGTATTGAAGACTTCCACAGGTCTTGATGATTCCCCCCCCTCTCTCAGCATTTCCTTCTCTGTGGTCTCAACAACTTCATTCCCCTATGCCAGTTCCCCCAAATCTGTACCCCATTCATAGGGATCATAGAAATCATATAGTGTCAGAAGAAACTTGAGAAGCCACCTGGTCCAATCCTTCATTTTTACAAATGAGCAGACTGAGGCCCAGAGAGGTAGGGTGATGTGTCTAATATCACAGACAAGAAAGTGGTACAACTAAGTTTTGAACCAAGGTCTGTTGACTTCAAGTTGGCTTGCATGCCACTCTGCCCACCTTTCTTCTGTCTGTAGTAATATTTCACCCCAGACCCATGCTGTTTTCCTGGGATTTGACTTCTCCATCCTCCATTCCATCTCCTTATGTCCCTTTTATTTTCTACTCCTCTGTCTCAACACCCTTCTCCACTCTCCTCTCAGGAAATTTGCTCCTCGATGCTCTGTGTGTGGGGGTGCCATCATGCCTGAACCTGGGCAGGAGGAGACTGTGAGGATTGTTGCCCTTGATCGAAGTTTCCACATTGGTTGCTACAAATGCGAGGTCAGGGGCCTAGGCTGGGCTGGAAAGTTAGGGGGTAGGGGAGAGGTGGAGGGTGGTGAGTTTGGGGCAGGAAGTGGAGGAAATAGCTGGAGGCAGTGTGGGGGTTCTGGGAGCAGGGGAAGCAGAGGACTGATGGCAAGGTCTTATCTTCCTGTCCTTTCTTCCTCCCTTTCTCTTCCTTCTTGACCCCCAGGAATGCGGACTGTTGCTATCGTCAGAGGGAGAATGTCAGGGCTGCTACCCCTTGGATGGTCACATCCTGTGCAAGACCTGTAGTGCTTGGCGGATCCAGGAGCTCTCGGCCACTGTCACCACTGACTGCTGAGATTATCCACAATCATGACCTGTCAGCATGTCCTTTTAACATCTGACTATCCATCTTGCTCCCATTTACAGTTAGATGCAAAGTCCCATGCCTATCACTCCCAATCTTCACCACATAACTGCTGAGCCACAGGACTACTTCCCCTGCCTATGAGGAGGGGGGGGAAGCAGGAATTGCTGGACTAAGGAACTGGATTGTTATCATATAGGGAGGGAAGTGGAGAAAGATGCAGAGGATATTGGGTTGAGGTTGCTGGTACAATGGCTTGGTTTATAGCGGGAAACAGCCAAAGGGTTAAATGCTTGGTTTCCTGGGTTATTGGACACTTGGGTTCTGGGAAGAAGTACAACTGGAAAACTGATCCTAAGATTGTCCTCTTTTGGGAAGAGTGCTACCATAGAGGGAAGTGTTTCATGGACTCTAGTCATCTGGTCCTTTGAGCCATGGAGAAGGCCTGCCTTCTTGACTATTCTTTATGCCACAAAGGGCCTTCTCTAAAAGAAGTCTCTCAAAGCCACTAGGTCTGGTAGCACAAAAGAATAGGGAAAGCCACAATGACTTCACTTAATCAAAGACTCCCAGAGTGAGAATGGAATTCAGAGGACATCTAGTCCAACCTTTACCTCAGTCATTTAGTAAGCATTTATTAAGTACCTACTATATGCTAGACATTGTAGTAAGCATTAGGGGAAACAACATAAAAACGACATATACAAACTATATACAGATTAAGTTTGAGATAACCAACAGAGAAAAGGCACTAGTATTAATCAGGGATTAGGAGAAGCTTCTTGTCAAAAGTTCGATACCTGGGACTTCAGAGAAGCCAAGAAGTGGGGATGAAGAGACTTGCAGGCATGGGGAATGGTCTGTGAACATTCACTGAGCAGGGAAATGGAGTGTTTTGTGCAAGGAAGAGCAAGGAGTCCAGTGTCACTAGATCACAGAGTACTTGGGGTAAGTAAGGTAGAAGACGACTGAAAGGTAGGAGAAGGTTAGGTTATGAGATGCTTTGCCAGAAGATTTCATATTTGATTCTGGGGGTAATAGGGAGCCACTGGAGTTTATTGAGCAGAGGAGTGACGTGGTGGGACCTGTGCTTTAAGTTGATCTCTTTGACAGTTGAGTGGAGGGTGGTTTGGAGTAGGGAGAGACTTAAGGTCTTAAGGACCATCCAGAAGGCTATTGTAATAGTCCTAAACAAAAAATTCCTCCACAGCATTACTTAGAGTAGTGCCTAGCACATAATAGGCACCTAAATGTTTTTTGTTTGATGCCTGAGGAGAGGCCATCCAGTCTTTGCTTGAAGACCTCCAGTGAAGGAGGAAACCACTATCTCTCACACCAGCCCTTTCAGAAAGCTTGAATTGTTAGGAAGCTTTTCCTTTTATCAGGCACAATTTGCCTCTTTTGGGGCTACTATTTTTTGCTCCTAGTTCTGCTCTCCAAGACCAAGCAGAATAGTTTTGAAAGAAAGCTGAATTAGGAGTCAGAAGACCAGGGTTTGAATTCTAGTTTTACCACTTTGTGACCTTAAACAAATAAATCACTTGAACAATATGGTCTTGCCATTGTAAATCTATTCTGTTAAGGCTAAAGTAGGAGGCATATTGCCCTGTCTTCTGTTTGGCTAAATAGCCCCAATTCAAGTCCTTATATAATAGGATCATGAGGCACTCTAGTTCCCCTCCCCCACCTGTCATACTCTCTTTGACACCTAACTTCTCCATCTCCAAGTTGCCCTAATAGAGGGGTATATTCCCAATAGCTTTATTGGGCTCTTTAAAGCCCTACTTCTACTTTACTTTTGCTTCCTGAGAGAGGAAGAGATTCCCCATACTCAAAATGGGAATTGTTTTAATCATGGGGGAAATCAAGGGTTTCCTGCTGGTTGGGGCCAATGATTTCATCTTGTCATCACAGCAATCCCCTCCTCCTTCAGGATATATGGATCCTCTACATCAAGTTGCTGGCAAGGATAAGTTTGTAACTGCCTAATTCATAATTACTCATAAAAGTAAGGTAGAAATTTGGAAAACTCTTTAAAAAGAGTTTGAGAGATGTGGCCTTGGGGTGCATAAAGGGGGATTTTGTGGAACCAATAAAGAAATTTGGTGATTGAGATTATAGCTGGTTGAGTGGTAGCACAAAATGGTGATGGAAAAGTGAGACTGGATAGTTGTGGCATTCCCCTCACTACTCCCATTTCCAATGGGAAGGCAGCTCCATCTTCCTTGCTTTGATATAAGAAGTCTTGGTCAGACTCCACAGCCAATATTTAAGATTGAGGCAGGGTGATGCTGTCAAACACTTCTCCCTGCCCCACTCCCTCATATATCTTCTGTTAGGTGTGGGGAACAGTTCTATCTCCGCTACATTGGATTGGCAGTATTGCCAAAGAAATTAAATCCTGGAGAGAAGCACTGAAGGGAAGGGCGGTGCTGACCACAACAAGTTTTACGAGAAATAGGCATATATTGGATTTCCAATAAAACTTGTTGCTTGGAGAGAATGGGGGCAAGGGATTGGTGACCAAGAATAGGTGAGAGGAACGACTACATGAAGAAGGGAAGATCAGCTGAGAGGGGATCTCTACAAGAAAGTACCCAAAAGTAAAGTTTAGGATATTCTCAGGAAGTGCACATGAGAAGGCAAACCTTGGCTGAAGAGTTTCCTCCATTCCACCTAGATTTCCAAGATGAGATCCTTTCCCCTTTTTATGAGCCTTGCCTTTCCATGTGTGCCTGGTTGACTTCCCATATTGGGATGGAGTCTGGTTCTAGTCAGGGTTGTGTATTAACCCAAGTCCCCAGAGCTTGTATTAAAGGTAGTGGTGATTAGAGTCTGTATTCCATTTTTCATTCATACTCCTACCTATCCTTAGGGAAACCAAATGACTTTCTTGCAATGAGTGAAACCCAACCTTGAACTCTGAGCAGGAAGGTTTTCATCAGAGAGCTCTTCCACCCCCCTCCCACATAGAAGAGTCACTTGAAGTAAGGAAGGAATTTTTGAAAGCCTAGAACTCATGAATTCTATTAGCTTCTGCCTGCTAATAGATAGCAAACTTGTCTTTGCCCTAAGGAAAGCCTCTCAAGACCCCTTACCAATGTTGGCTGATGCTTAAACTGATCAATTCATTGGCCCAAGAGGAGGAACTGAATGCTTATTCCCAGTTGCCACTTTCACACAAGCTCTGCTAACTTTCATCTGGAGAGAGTAACAAAACCTTCCTGTGAGAGTTTTTGGTTGTTTGTTTTTGTTTTTTACAAGATCAACTCTGTGTCTTTTTTTGTTTGGTTAGTTTTTTTGGAGCGGGAAGGCACGGCAATTGGGGTTAAGTGACTTGCCCTAGGTCTCACAACTATGTAAGTGTTAAGTGTCTGAGGCCAGAATTGAGCTCAGGTCCTCCTGACTCCAGGGAAGGTATTCTATTTACCGCACCACCTTGCAGTCCTCCTTTGTGTCTTTTTTGAAAATCTCATTTTAAGGTCCACATTCTCGCCCTTCCAGATTCTCTTCCTCCTCCTCTCTAAGAAAGCTAGAACAAAATTCATTATGAACATGTATAAACAAATTACAGCATTGGCCATGTGTGTGACCACATATGTATATAAACGCACAGATACATGCATAATGTATGTATATCTATACTCAGTCTATATTCTTAAGGCCATGACGTCTCTTATCTAAAGGTTTTAGCATATTTCATGAGTCCTTTGGAATTGTAGCAGGTCATTGTGTGTATCAGAATTCCTAAGTCTTTACAAATAGTTTGTTTTTACAGCATTACTGCTAATGTATAAATTGTTCTGGTTCTGCTCACTTCATTTTGTATCAGTTCAAACACATCTTCCCAGATTTCTTTGAAACCATTCTTTTATCATTTCTTGCAGCACAATAGCATTCTATCATTCATATAGCACACCTAAAAGACAACCCTCATTTTCTAATTCTTTGCCACCATAAAAGAGCTGCTATAAATATTTTTGTTCATATGGGTGCTTTTTCTCTTTGATCTAAATCAGAAGTTTCCAGTATGGTATCAGCTGCATTCATTCATGGTAAGGACCTATAATCCTCTCAGTTTGATTAAAGAACTTGATATCTATAAAAGGAGTAAAGTGTAAACATTTCTTCATATCTCCTTTATACTGAATGGTCTCTATAATCTTCTTAGGTTTATTCAGAGCTCCAGTGTCTCCCTATTAGCTCCAAATCAAGTATAAAATCCTCTGCTTTGCATTCAAAGCACTTCATAACCTGGCCTTCCTCCCACTTTTCTAATCTTCTTATCAGACAATAAATAGCTAATTTAAATAAGCAATTGGAAAAGTACAAACTCCATTGGAAAGCTACAAACATAATATACCATGTTAATTACAAAAACAATAAAAATCACATGATTATACCAATAGTTACAGGAAAACTTTCTTTTTCCTAAAATTGGGTAATTGGGTTATTGTAATAATTTTTTTCTGGTAATGAGTATTTTTTTGAATGTTCATTTAATTTAAATTACTATTTTTGCTAACATTATTGAGCAAAATAGTTTCTAGCAATTTTATGTTTTCCTCTTCATTTGTTGTAACTTTTTGTTCTTTTGATTTTGGTACTTTGATTTTCCTTTTTTTAAAAATCAGATTAGATAATGGTCCTATTTTGTTGTGTTTTTTTTTTTTCTTTAAAATATCAGCTTCTGGTTTGTTTACTTGCCATTCAGTAGTTTTTATTTAAAAAATTTATTTCTCCTTTGATTTTCTGGATTTTTGTTTTGTGTTTTAATTAGGTTTAAAATTTTATTGATTTTCTAGTTATTTTAGTTGCAAACTTGTTGCGGGCGTTTGCCCTCACAACAGATCTAGACGACTAGCCCCACGGCCCTCTTACTTACCCATCCCGGGTCTTCGGTCGTCACCGGCCCCTCACGGGGAAAAACACCAGACAGAAGGCGGAGGAGTGAAGCGGGGTGGTTTATTCTTCAGCAGTTACATGGCGGAGAGAGAGAGAGAGCCCACACAAGAAAATATATAGCGAGTCCGAGCCAATCATATCGCAGTTTTACATTTATGGCCTTATATGGTGATCACCCCATGGCCTTATATGGAGATCACCCCATCAAGCTTATACATATTCATTCAAAGCAACCATGGCACCGCCCATAAACCCCTCCCCCTCCCCCATCACAAACTCAAATAATTGATCTGTTAATTCTTTCTTTTGTTAATGAATGTGTTTAAAAATACAATTTTCCCCTAAGAACTCTTTTGACTTTATTCCAGTGCAGAGTGTTGTCTCTTTGTTGTCATCTTCCTTAATGAAATTACCTATTGATTCTATGATTCATTATTTGACCCACTGTAATGCCAAGCAAAGGCAACTTCCCAAGGTTCAAAATACCAGCATAGCTGCTCTCCATTTTATTCAGTGACAAATTAAGAACAGAGAAAATCAAAATACAGCATAATTCAAAATACAGCATTCACCAAGTGTAATTCAATCAAGTACTGCTCCACCCCTGGACTTTACATTCATTTAATCAATCACAAAGTCCCTCTTCTAAATACTACTCCATCCCTAGGCAGTACATTCATTCAGTCAACCACAAAACCCCTCTTCTCAAATAAAGATTAGTTTCCAATCATAAGTAAAGTACATTCATTTGGTCAATCACAGAGCATAAAAAAGTCAAAAGTTAAGCAGCATCACAGCATCTTGGAGGCAGAGAAGAGAGATGGAGAGGATTGCTGAGGGCAAGTTCGAATTGCCTAGGACTTTTGAGAGCTGCCACCCAGAGCTGCCAAGGACTGAGGAAACAGGGCTGTTATGCTGATACTTTGTCTGTTTTGATGTTGTTTTGCCTGATTCAGCCACTGGGTGAAAGACAGTCCTGTTGTCACAGAGGTCCTAGAACCTTGCTGTTGGTTCAGAGTTCCTGAGACTGTTCTGCAGACAGAGAGTGAATTCTGTCCACTGGTGAAAGCCAATGCTGTTGTTGCAGAGGTACTGGAACCTTGCTGTTGGTTCAGAAGCCCTGAAGAAGGATTTTCTTGTATGTTTACAGAAATCCTGGAAGAGGGTCTTGCTAATGTTTTCAGGGGTCCTAGGACTGTTCTTCAGACAGAGAATGAATTAATGAAGACACTGGCAATGTATCTTGTGGCCTTGCTAAGCTTTGTCTCCCCAGGAACAAAGATTGCTGAGAACTTGCCTCGGGTCAAGATGAAAAAAAGACCTCTATTTGGGTATTAAATGCTGTGCTTAAGCTTGTTGTAACTCTGGGGTAGATGGCCTATTCAGTTGTAATCCAAGGGTGGGAAACTTTTGACTTTTTTGTGCTCTGTGATTGACCAAATGAATGTACTTTACTTATGATTGGAAACTAATCTTTATTTGAGAAGAGGGGCTTTTGTGGTTGACTAAATGAATGTACAGCCTAGGGGTGGGGTAGTATTTAGAAGAGGGACTTTGTGATTGATTAAATGAATGTAAAGTCCAGGGGTGGAGTAGTACTTGATTGAATTACACTTGGTGAATGCTATATTTTGAATTATGCTATATTTTGATTTTCTCTGTCCTTAATTTGTCACTGAATAAAATGGAGAGCAGCTATGCTGGTATTTTGAACCTTGGGAAGTTGCCTTTGCTTGGCATTACACCCACCAATTCTTTATAATTAAATTATTTGGTTTTCATTTAAGTTTTAATTTTTTTGTTCAAAGGACCTTTGTTGGTCATAATATTTTTTGCATTGTAATCAGTACAAGGTTTAAGAAAAAATGTCCACTCTCTGCATTTGTTTGTGAAGTTTTTATAAACTAATACATGGTCAATTTTTGTAAAGGTACCATGAACAACTAAAAAAATATGTATACTGCTTTCTGTTTATGTTCTGTAATTGCCAGATCTATCGTATCTAAGTATTCTACTATTCTATTTGGGTCCTAAATTTTGAAAAAAAATTTTTTTTTATTAGATTTGTTTAGGTCTCAAAAGAGCAGACTGCGGGGATCCTTACCTATTATAATTTTGCTGTGTGATACTTCCTATAATTCAATTTAATTTTCCTTGAAATATTTGGATACTATATCATTTGGTACATAATTCCATTACATTAAGTAGCAACTGGATCTACAATTTACTTGATTCCTTCACTGAATGAGGAAACTCTCCTTTGCTAATTCAGGTCAACACCTCTGACACCTATAGTCTCAGAGAGTTGTTTAGAGCATTAAGAGGTTAAATTAATTGCCTGGGTCATAGTAATTGTTTCAAGGGCAGGACTTGAACATGGTGCTTCCCAGATTTGAGGCTGACTTCCTAGCCACCATGCCACACTGATTCATGTTTGCATTTTAAAGTTTCAGCTCCACTCTGGTCATGTCTTCCAGAATGCTTGAGTCTTCTATTCCATTAGAGATCCCCCCCTTTTTTTTTAACATGTAGGATTATTCTTAGTTTCTCTGAGTAAGATATTTTTGTTTTTTAAAAGCTCTTCTCAGGGTACTCCCCCAGTTTGTGCTTATACTTGTGGGTTGGGTGTCCAGAAAGTGGCTGGGGGTAAACTTTTGGGCGTGTGTACATGGTACTTCTTCTGTGGTTTATAAACCTCTACTGTTTTATTTCCCCTTAATTCAGCCAGTTTATTTAATCAGCTTTTAACAAAGGCATTTACCAAGATTTACTAAAGACATTAACTAGTAAGAACAGTTGGTACAAAATATTACCCCTCCTCCCCATCCTCTAAGCTCAGAGTTCATTCACTCTACCATAAATACAGATAGTGTCCATGGGGAAAATGGTTTCAAATTCACACATGTAGAATACACATGTGGCAAAAGGTAATCCACAGATTCTGGCACTGCATAACCTACAAGTACTTTCTCTTTTCATGAAATCCTCACACAGCTCCCCTTAGGTGCAGTGTCTCTTTTGGGTGGGCAACTCAACTAGACCCCAGAATCTACTCCTTTAATTCATAATAGTATTCTGCTGTGAGGGGCCATGGTTCTTGAAAAGATACTTCTTCCCTTGGATGACTCTCTACATCTATGTCTGTCCTCAGGCGTACTATGTCTTTGCTCCTGGCTGGATACATTGTCTAGTAACTGTGATGCCATAACCAGTGAACTGAGATGATGACAGTGACAAGGAAAGAGCCTCTCCTCCTCTCTCCTTGCTGCCCTCTGTTTTAGGAACAAAAGTCTCCTTTCCATAATGTCTCCAAATCCCAAACTGATTCCTATTGATCTTGTTACTGAAATTCATCCAACTACTGTATTTAACACCCTCCTGAGGTGTAAAATAACTTGTGGGTTCAGTTCATATTTCCTTCTCACTTTTGATCCAAGCAATCGCTCACAAAGGGATCATAGGTTACTGTCGCATCTTAAAAACCTCATCAGTGTGATCACATCAGTTGAGTTGGGCTCAGGAAAAGGGGATAGAAATCACATTCCTTGCCTCTTAAGCATTTATTTTTTGCCTATTGCAGTCCAAGGTTTTCTCTTCTTTAAGTGTTTGCTGCTAAGTTTTATGTGATCCTGACTAGAGTTCCTTGGTATTTGAGAACTCAAGGCATCAAGGAAGGAAGCATTTATTAAAAACACCAGTGCTAAGCATTTTACAAATATGATTTCATTTGTTCCTCACAATAACAGTTAAGTGACATGCCCAGGGACACATAGCTACTACATGTCTGAGGCAGGATTTGAACTCAGTTCTTCCTGATTCCATGCCCAGTACTTTTATCCACTGTGCCACTTAGCTCCCTTGCACAAAGTCTTTGCAACACCATAGAAGTGAAAGCAATTCCCAGTCATCCATGAAAATCATCAATATATGATACTTTGGGTATAAACATCTGTTCTATTGTAATTATTTGGATCTCATGAAAATCCAAAGCTTCATGACAGGAGATATATGTACTAAATCTAGCATGGACCTAGTAAAAGTTTGGATTCTACCAAGATATCCCAACCATGAGTATATTTTCAGCTTATATTAGGGGAATCTAGGCATGAACCTAACTAGCACTGATCATGGTTATATTCTTGCATGAAATAATTATTGCCAAAAGAGTAGGCAGATAGTTTACATTAAAAAAAAATACCTGTCCAAGTTCCCCCAGTGAATGTCATCATGCATTTACATAAGCAGTTTGCCAAATCTTCGTATGGTCTAGCAGCAAGTAGAGCATACTGTGCATGTGTTGAGAATTGGGCCTCCATTGGCCAGTTGTCCATTACACATAGTTGCTTCAATGTTAAATAGGAAATTTCCCAATGCCCCAGATAGTCAGGTACATAGGCCCAGGGAAGGAATGTAGAATCCTGTCATTAGTAAATTAAACATATGAAAATGTTTAAAATTCATTGCCATCACAGTTTGAAAATGCAAATTTAAAAAGATTGTGTCTGACTCACTTTTTAATCACAGATTATCTTTTTACTTCAAGTTGCAGAAAACAGAAAGAATTTTTATATTTTATTTTTCCAGTTTTACTCTCCCATGATTGGCCAAATTAAAATGTAGGGGGAAAAATATGGTCAGCATTTAATCAGACAACTTAGGGAAGTTTAATTACTGAAAAATCTTTTTAAAATTTTAAAATCATTCCAATTTAATTAGTAGCTGTTTCCCTTTTGTACTAAGTCTCAGTTTTCTCATTTCCTCAAATACCAGGATTCACTCAAAATAAAAAGCAAATAAAAATAAAACCTCAAAAGTAAAACATTAAAACTAACTCAGATGTGTTTGACTCCATCCTTCAGAGGGAGCAGGCAGAAGCAATGTTATCTTTTGTTTGTTTCAGCATTCCACTAGTGACCTTGGTAGTCTCTAAGTAGTAAATTTGGTGGTTGTTTTTTTTAGCTATTCCTATTGCAGAAAGGTATAGCTTTGTTTTAATTGGACTGTGAAAGATTATTTTTCTACACAACTTTTAGATTCTTTCTCCCTACTAAACTAAGAATCTAAGCTAAGCTTTGCTCTGAGGAGCTTTGCTTTTTTTTTTTTTTTAATAGTTACCAATCTCACCCTCACAGAGAGATTATGGTGGCCTTTTAAAATTATGACAGTTTGAAGTGATGCTTTCAGGAAGGCTTTTCATTTTATTTTTCAGAAATATACATTTAGAAGGGGTGCAACTTTCTTTTTCTTTTGTTTGCCTTTCTTCCTTCCTTCCTTCTTCCCTTCCTTCCTTCCTGCAACTTGCTTATAAAAAAATGCGTTTTGTTGCTGTAATAACCTCAGCAATGAAGCATGATTCCCACACTCATAGTATTCCAAACATCCTGGAAGACAGTCTTTTGGATATCAGTGATTAAGTTTTGTAAAAGAATTGATTGAATTGAATTGTTTGGGGTTGGGATGCCAGAATGTGTCTCAAAAAAGCTCTAATAATCTGCCAAAATATGAATGAATGGAAAAGTATAAATCAAGACCTTACTATGTACCAAGCAGCATGCTAAGTGCTAGGAATACAAACAGAAGAATTGAGATAGTCCTTGCTCTCAAAGAGCTCACACCCTAATTGAGGGATGCAACATATAAAAGAAAATTCAGCTGCAGAGGAAATGGAAAGGCGTAAAAGTCTTTTAAGTGTTCAGAGGCTAGGCAGATGTCAAGGTCCAGAAGTCCATAGATTACAGTAATTATAATAGTCAAGAGAACATTCATCATATTTCTGTTTACAGGCTACTCTATGGGTCCAATCAATGCATCAAGGAGATATTGGCACACGTCAGGAGTTTCTAATCATTGTGGGGTATCGAATTTGCAGTTGTGCAGAAGACTGATCATTGTTCATGGGGCAACAAGTCTGACAGAGGCTGATTTATATCTACCTAAGTGGTTTGATATACTGCAAAAATGTACTGAGAGTGTATTTTTTCCTTTTTTTAATAGTATTTTATTTTTTCCAATTACTTATAAAGACAATTTTCAACATTCATTTTTGTGTTCCAAATTCTTCTCCCTTCCTCTCCTTCCCCCTCCCCAAAATGCAAGCAATCTGATACAGGTTGTACATATGCAATCATGTAAAACATATTTCCACATTAGTCGTTGTTATGAAAGAAGAATCAAAACAAAAGGGAAAAACCATGGGGGGAAAACCACAAAAAAGTTAAAATAGCATGCTTCAATCTGAATTCAGACTCCCTCAGTTAAAGTGCTGGATGTGGATAGTATTTTTCATCAAGAAGTTTTTAGAATTGTCTTGGATCATTGCATTGATGAGAAGAACTAAGTCGATCATAGCTGATCACTGTACAATGTTACTGTTACTGTGTACAATGTTCTCTTGATTCTGTTCACTTCACTCAGCATAAGTTCAGGTAAGTCTTTCCAGGTTTTTCTGAAATCCATGTGCTCATCATTTCTTATAGCACAATAGCATTCCATTACATACACATACTACAATTTGTTCAGCCATTCCCCAACTGAGGGCATCCCCTCAATTTTCAATTCTTTGCCACCATTACAAGAACAACTATATTGTACATTTAGGTCTTTTTCCCTTTTTAATGATTTCTTTAGGATACATAACTAATAGAGGTATTGGATCAAAAGGTATGCACAATTTGATTGTCCTTTGGACATAGTTCAAAATTTCTCTCCACAATGGTTGGATCAGTTCACAATTACAACAACAATGTATTAGTGCCACAATTTTCCCACATCTTCTCCAACATTTATCATTTTCCTTTTTTGTCATATTAGTCAATCTGATAGGTGTGAGGTGGTACCTCAGAGTGGTTTTAATTTGCACTTCTCTAATCAAAAGTGATTTAGAACACTTTCTCATATGCCTATAGATAGCTTTGATTTCTTCATCTGTTCATATCCTTTGACCACTTATCAATTGGGGAATGACTTGTATTCTTATACATTTGATCCAGTCCTATTTGAGAAATTAGACCTTTATAGAGATACTTGCTGTAAAGACTTTCCAGTTTTTTGTTTTCTTTCTAATCTTGGTTACATTGGTTGTGTTGGTGCAAAAACTTTTTCATTTCATCAAACTTTTTCAAATTCATCAAAATCATCCATTTTACTTTTGTAATGCTATCTCTTGTTTGGTCATAAATTCTTCCCTTCTTCATAGATATAATAGATAAACTATTTCTTGCTCTCTTAATTTGCTTGCACTCTTTATGTCTAAATCATGTACCCATTTTGTCCTTATCTTGGTATATGGTATATGATGTTGGTCTATACCTAGTTTCTGCCATACTGTTTTCCAGTTTTCCCAGTAGTTTTTGTCAAATAGTGAGTTCTTATCCAAGAAGCTGGATCATAGTTTGGGTTTATCAAACAGTATATTGCTATAGTCATTTACCATTGTGTCTTGTGTAATCTATTCCACCACTCTATTTCTTAACCAATACCAAATGATGATTGCTGTTTTATAGTATAGCTTGAGATCAGGTATGGCTAGGTCACCTTCCTTTGCATTTTTTCCCATTAATTCCCTTGATATTCTTGACCAGTGAATTTTGTTATTGTTTTTTTCCTACCCTCTGTAAAATAGTTTTTTGGTAGTTTTATTGGTATGACATTGAATAAGTAAATTAATTTAGGTAGAATTGTCATTTTATTGTATTGGCTTGGCCTATCCATGAGCAATTGATATTTTTCCAGTTGTTCAGAACTGATTTTATTTGTGTGAAAAGTGTTCATATAATTCCTGGGTTTTTCTTGACAGATTAGACTCCAGAGTATTTTATATTGTCTATAGTTATTTTAAATAGGATTTCTCTTTTTGTCTCTTGCTGCTGGACTTTGTTGGTAATATATAGAGATGCTGATGATTTATGTAGGTTTATTTTATATCTTCCAACTTTGCTAAAGTTGCTAATTATTTCAAGTAGTTTTTTAGTCTATCCTCTAGCATTCTCTAAGTATACCATAGTATCATCTGCAAAGTGTGATAGTTTTATTTCATCATTGTCTATTCTAATTCCTTCAATTTTTTTCTACTCTCTAGTACAATATTAAATAAGAGTGGTGATAATTGGCATCATTGCTTCACTCTTGATATTATTGGGAAAGCTTCTAGCTTATTCCCATTACATATAATGCTTGCTCTTAGTTTTAAATAGATACTACTTATCATTTTAAGGAAAGTTCCATTTATTCCTATACTCTCTAGTATTTTTAATAGTATTGGGTATTGTATTTTGTCAAAAGCTTTCTATGCATCTATTAAGATAATCAAATGGGGTGGCCAGGTGGTGCAGTGAGTAAGAGTGCCGGCCCCAGAGTTGGGAGACCCAGGATTGGTTTCGGCCTCAGATACTTATCACTCACACAAAATAACTGGCCGTGTAACATTGAGCAAGTTACTTAACCCCAATTGCTTAAGAAAAAAAAAAGATAATCATATGATTTCTGTTGGTTTTGTTATTGATATGGTCAATTATACTGATGGTTTTCCCAATATTGAAACTGTCAGGCATTCCTGGTATAAATCCCACTTAGTCATAGTGTATGATCTTGGTGGTAAATTACTGTAATCTCCTTGCTAATTTTTTATTTTAAAATTTACATCAATATTCATTAGGGAAATTGATCTATAATTTACTTTTACTGTCTTAGTCTTCCTGGTTTAAGTATCAGCATCATATTAGTGTCATAAGAAGAATTTGGTAGAACTCCTTCCTCACTTATTTTCCTAATACTTTATAAAGTTTTGGAATTTGCTGTTCTTTAAATGTTTGATAAATTGACTTGTAAATGCATCTAGCCTTAGGATTTTTTTCTTAGGGAGTTCATTGATGGCTTGTTTAATTTCTTTTCCTAAAATGGGATTAAATATTCTATTTCCTCTTCCGTTAATCTGGGCAATTTATAATTCGTGAATATTCATCCATTTCTCTTAGATTTTCAGATTATTGGCATACAATTGGGCAAAATATTATTGCTTTACTTTCCTCTTCATTGGTGTGAAATCACTCTTAATTTTTGATACTGATAATTTGGTTTTCTTCTTTTTTAAATCAAATTAACCAAAAGTTTATCTATTTTGTTGGATTTTATCGGGTGTTTTTTTTTTATACAACCAACTCTTCATATTATTTACTAGTTCAATGATTTTCTTATTATCAGTTTTATTAATTTCTTCTTTGATCTTTAGGATTTCCAATTTGGTGTTTAATTGGGGGGTTTTAATTTGTTCTTTTCCTAGTTTATTTTTTTGCATGTCTAATTCATCTGTTCTTTTTCTATTTTATTTATATAATCAACTAGAGATACAAAATTTCCCCTAAGTACTGCTTTGGCTGCATCCCCTAAATTTTGGTATGTTCTCATTATTGTCATTCTCTTTGATGGACTCATTTATTGTTTCTGTGATTTGTTGTTTGGGCCACCTATTCCTTAGGATTAGATGATTTAGTTCCCAATTCACTTTTAATCTATCTTTCCATGGCTCTTTATTAAATATAATTTGTATTGAATGATGATCTGCAAAGGGTGCATTTCTGCCTTTCTGCATTTGATTGTGAGGTCTTTTAATGCCCTAACACATTTGTTTGGTTTTTTTTTGTATTGGTGCCATGAACCACTGAGAAAAAGGTATATTCCTTTCTATCCCCACTCAGTTTTCTCCAGACGACTATCATATTTAATTTTTCTAGAATTCTATTCTCCTTAACTTCTTTCTTGTTTATTTTGTGGTTAGATTTATCTAGTTCTGAGAAGGGAAAGAGGTCTCCCACTAGTATAGTTTTACTTTCTATTTCCTCCTATAACTCATTTAGCTTTTCTTCCTTTAGAAATTTGAATACTATACCATCTGGTATATGTTTAGTATTGATATTGCTGGTACCTTTTAGTCAGATGTAATTTCTTTCCTTGTCTCTTTTAATTAGAACTATTTTTGCTTTTGCTTTGTCTGAGACCATGATTGCTATCTCTGCTTTTTTTTTTTTTAATCTTCAGATGAAGCATAATATACTATCTTTTACCTTTACTATGTGAATGACTCCCTGTTTTAATTGTGTTTCATGTAAACAACATATTGTAGGATTCTGGCTTTTAATCTACTCTACTGTTTCCATTTTATGGATGAATCCATCCCATTCACATTCATAGTTATGATTACTGTGTATTTCCCTCCATCCCATTTTTCCTCAGTTTATACTTTTCTCTCTCTTTCTTTTCACCCTGTCCCTCCTCACCAGTGTTTTGCTTCTGACCACTACCTTCGTCAATCTGTCTTCCCTTCTATTAGCTTCCTTCTTCTTTTTCTTTTCCCCCTCCCCTCCTACTTCCCTATAGGGTAAAATAGATATCTATATCCAACTGAATGTGTATGTTACTCCCTCTTTGAACCAATAAGAGTAAGGTTAAAGCAATTCTCACTCCTGTCCCCTCTTTCCCTTAATTGTAATAGTTCTTTTGAATCTCTTCATGTGATATAATTTATCCTGTTCTGCCTCCCCCTTTCCTTTTCTCCCAGTTTTTTATCCCTTAATTTTTTTGTATCATCATATTAAAGTCAACTTTTACCCACACCCTCTGTATGTAAATACTCTTTCTAACTGCCCTAATAGAGATACAGTTCTCAAGAGTTACCAGTATCATCTTCCCATGTAACAATGTGAACATGTAACCTTATTGAATAACATGTTTTCTTCTTTTCTGTTTACCTTTTTATGATTCTCTTGAATATTGTATTTGAAAATTGAATTTTCTGTTCAGCTCTGGTCTTTTCATCAGGAAAGTTTGAAAATTCCCTATTTCATTGAATGTCCATTTCCCCCCCAAAAAACTATGTACAGTTTTGCTTGGTAGCTGATTCTTGATTGTAACCCAAGCCCCTTTACCTTCCAGAATATCATATTCCAAACCTTCTAATCCTTTAATGTAGAAATTGCTACGTTCTGACTGTGGCTCCTTAATATTTGAATTTCTTCTTTTTGGCTGCTTGCAGTATTTTCTCCTTGACATGAAAGTTCTGGTATTTGGCAAGAATATTCCTAGGAGTTGTCATTTGAGGCTCTCTTTCAGGAAGTGATCAGGGAATTCTTTTAATTATTATTTTACTCTCCAGTTCTAGGTCATCAGGACAGTTTTCCTTGACAATTTCTTGAAAAATGCTGCTTGGGTGCTTTTTTTGATCATGGTTTTCAGGTAGTCCAGTAATTCTTAAATTATCTCTCCTGGATCTATTTTTCAGGTCAGTTGTTTTTCCAATGAGGTATTTTACATTATCTTCTTTTTTTTTCATTCTTTTGATTTTGATTCTTTTTTTTTTTTTGCTTTTTTTTGGAGGGGGTAAGGTAGGGCAGTTGGGGTTAAGTGATTTGCCCAAGGTCACACGGCTAGTTTTGTGTGTGTGTGTGTGTGTGTGTGTGTGTGTGTGTGTATGTGTGTGTGCGCACTCATGTGTAAGTGTCTGAGGCCAGATTTGAACTCAGGTCCTCCTGACTCCAGGGCCAGTGCTCCGTTCACTGCACCACCTTAGCCACCCTGATTTTGTTTGATTCTTGATGTCTCACAGAGTCATTAGCTTCCATTTGCTCAATTCCAATTTTTTAGGAATTATTTTCTTCAGTTAGCTTTTGTATTCCCTTTTCCATTTGACCAATTCTACTTTTTAAGGAGTTGTTTTCTTTTCCCAAGCTGCTGACTCTTTTTTCATTATTCTCTTCCATTACTCCCATTTCTTTTCCTGATTTTTCTTCTACCTCTCCTATTTGATTTTTAAAAATCCTTTTTAAGCTCTTTCAAGAGGATTTTTTGGCCTTGAGAACAACTCATAGACTTCTTTGAGGTTTTTTTGCACTTAGGCATTTTGCCATTGTTGTCCTCTTCTGAGTTACCATAGAAGCTTTCTATGGTCAGGACTCTTTTTTATTTTTTGTTCATTTTCCAGCCAATTTGTAACTTTTAAAATTGAGCTCTGATCCTGAGGTAGAGGAGTCACTGTCTCACACTTCTTGTGCTATGGTTGAGGAGCCTAGTCACTGGCCTTCTGTGCTGGGGTCTCTGGGCCTGACCACTTGCCTACTGTGCTGGGTTGGCCTGGCCTACTGGTGCCTATTTTGCTAGGGTTTCCAGGGCTGGCAGTTTGCTTACTGTGCTGGGGCTGAAGGCCTCACAACTGGCCCACTGAGCCAGGAACATAGGGTCTATGTTGTTGATCTGTGCTGTGGCTAGGAGCTTCCTGCTGGCTTGCTCACATTGCCTGTGCTGTGCTGTGCTCTCTTTTTACTTACCCAAGTGAGACAGATGTTTAGAAGTTTATCTAAGTTATCCTGGGCTGGAAAATTGTTTCACTCTGTCTTTTTGTGGATTCTGTCACCCCAGAATTCATTTAAAGGTTTGATTTAATATTGTTTCAAGGGAAACTGGGGAAGAACTGAGGAAACTACCTGGCTTTTTTCTTGAATCTTGGCTCTGTCTCCAGATGATGTATTTTCAAATTCTTACAAAGCTGCTTAAGAATTTCATGATCTGGGGCGGCCAGGTAGCACAGCGAGTAAGAGCACCAGCTCCAGTGTTGAGAAGACCTGGAGATCGAATCCCGGGCTCAGACACTTAGCACCCACCCAAAAACACCTGGCCGTGTAACCTTGAGCAAGTTACTTAACCCCAATTGCTTAGGGGCAGCCAGGTAGCTCAGCAAGTAAGAGCACCGGCTCCAGTGTCGGGATGACCTGGATCAAATCTGGGCTCAGATACTCAGCACCACACCTAGAAATAACTGGCCGTGTAACCTTGAGCAAGTTACTTAACCCTGATTGCTTTAAAAAAAAAAAAAAAGAATTTCATGATCAAAGGATCCTTTAAGGGAAATTGAAGTTGAGGACTATTTCCAATATACAAATTCCACTTGGTTATAATGTAATAGATCTTTTTTTTTAATGTCTTTTTTTTTTATTAATTTGTTTGTTTCCTTTTAGTTTACAGGATTCAATTCCACAATTCCTTGAGTTTCACATTTTGTCCCCTTCCCTCCCCGCCCCCCCATGGCGGCTTATAGTCAAGCATAGGATCTGTACTTTCACATTATACATTAATCAGGTTATAAGGATGGATTGTACCAGCTGGAATGAAAAATGGTAAAGAGGACATAAAACCAAATAAGAGAAGGATAAAGATCAGTTATTTTGCTTCCACCTGGATATAAACTTAGTTCTTTCTAGTTCTTTCTCTGGATGCACATATTTCTCTCCATCATGAGTCTTTTGGGATTGACTTATATCACTGCATTGCTATGAAGAGTCCAGTCTATCAAAGTTGGTCATCACACATACGTTGTATCTGTAATTGTGAACAAATTTCTCCTGGTTCTACATAATGTAATAGATTTTATCTCATAATGATTGTGCAGAAAAATCTGCCTAAGTCCCTTTCAGAAAGGACAGACCTCCTGGTCTTGGAGGTAATT
Source organism: Petaurus breviceps papuanus (assembly GCF_028583685.1). Taxonomy (NCBI): domain Eukaryota; kingdom Metazoa; phylum Chordata; class Mammalia; order Diprotodontia; family Petauridae; genus Petaurus; species Petaurus breviceps. The sequence continues at coordinate 1,112,168 of NW_027187271.1, read as the reverse complement.
CTTCCCATATCTATAGAAGACCTCAAAAAAGGGAGATGAAACAAGTGGTGCTACTGAGTTGTTCCCAAAAAATTCAACAGAGTATGTAACAGTCTAAAGCAGAAAAACAGGTTTGATATACTGTGGTCACAGGGAAGAACCAAGATGGGGGAATCAACTGGAATTATAATTCCACAAATGTACTCACCAGTATTTCATTATTTATTGGAGTCCTTGGCTATATACCATCATCTCTCTTCTGATACCAAAATTTCAAGGAAATAATCCACAAATCTCTATTGATGAATAAGGAACAGTCATAGCAGAGAATTATATTAGAAACAAGTCTTTTAATACATGCATAGTAAAGAGTAAAAAAACCCCATCTTTTGTCAATTAAAGGAGTAAAGTTTACAGGAAAGCAGTTATAGATATGCGGGATAGAAAGCTACAGGTTAGAAATAGATGTGCCTCAGTAATTGTCAGCCAGATAAGAACACAGGCGTGTGACGGCCTCCCAGAACATTTATGGTCTGCACTGGGTTCTTATTTTAGTTCTAGTTATGCAGGCAGGGACAAAACAACATTTAATTTTGTCAATACTAGCTTGTGATGGCCCTATTCAAAATATAACTGGTCTCATGTCCATCTATAGAAATTAATGTGCCCTCCTGTCTCTTTCCAGCCTCCACTAGCTTCTAGTCCAGTTATTGAAATTTGCTCTCATTTCCCTAACACAACATTATCTCTGCCTCTGCTGCTCCTGTGTTTTACTGAGCTGGCACTGGCTGCCTAGTTTGATATGTCTACTAACCCCTGCCCCCTTCTGGCCGACTTTTTGCATAGCTCTGGACTGGATAGAGAAGCTTGCCTTTACTTCCTTTTGAGTTTCTTCACAATTAATCTTTTGGAGACTGTTTCCAGCTAAACATCGGAGTTGATGTGAGAGAACTAGGCTTCCCTAGGACCTTTCATATTTCTATATCAAACAGAAGTCTTTAATAAATGCTCCATGATTGATGTTTTAAAAAATTGGTTTATTTACTTTTAGTTTACAACATTCAGTTCCACAGTCCCTTGAGTTTCCAATTTTCTCCCCTTCCCTTTACTCCCCCCTCCACCCCTTCCCATCATGGCAGCATGCACTCAAATATGGGATCTACAAATATCTTCACATTAATCATTAGTCATGTTGTAAAGAAGGATTTTAACTGATGGAATGATCAGTGGGAAAGAGGAAACAAAACAAAACAAGAAAAAGAAACAGAGCAAGTAGTTTGTTTCAATCTGCATTCAGACTCCTTATCTCTTCCTCTGAATGTGGGTATCTCTCTCAAGCATGAGTCTTCTGGAGTTGTCTTATAACTTTACATTGTTGAGAGGAGCCCAATCTATTGAAGTTAGTTGTCACACATATGTTGTGTCTGTGATTATGTATAGATTTCTCCTGGTTCTGCTCTCCTTGCTCAGCATCAGTTTATATAAATCTCTCCAGGTTATTATGAAGTCTATCTGCTCCTCATTTCTTATAGCACAGTAGTATTCCATTGCATTCATATACCACAACTTGTTCATCCATTCCCCCATTGATGGGCATTCCCTTGATTTCCAATTCACAAAAAGAGCTGCTGTAAATATTTTTGTACATACGGGTCCTCCTTCCACTTCTCTGATCTCTTTGGGATATAACCCTAGAAGTGGTATTTCTGGTTCAAAGGGTATGCACTTATTTATAGCCTTTTGGACATAGTTCCAGATTGCTCTCCAGATTTGTTGGATCAGTTCACAATTCCACCAATAATGCATTAGTGTTCCAATTTTTCCACATCCTCTCCAGCATTTATAATTTTCCTATTTTGTAATCTTAGCCAACCTGGCAGTGAGATGTGGTATGTCAGAGTTGTTTTTATTTACATTTCTCTAATCAACAGTGATTTAGAATATTTTTTCATATGCTTATAGATATCTTTAATTTCATCTTCTGAGAACTGCCTGTTCACATCCTTTGACCATTTATCAATTGACGAGTGGTGTGTATTCTTTTTTTTTCAGTTTTTTTCTTTAACTTCTAATTTACATCATTCATTTTCACCAGATTTTGAGTTACAAATTTTCTCCCCATTTTTCCCCTACCTACCGCCTCCAAAATAGCAGTCCCACAGGATAACCCCTCCTCCAATCTGCTCTCTCCCATATTTTCTCCCATACCCCTTTGGACTTTTCCAGGAGGGCATGGTGGATCTCTATGCCCCAGGGCCTGTATATCTTATTTCCCAATTACATGTAAAATAGTATTAATAATGATATATATATATATTCAAATATTTGATTTTAAAACTTCGAATGCCAGATTCATTCCCTTCCTCCCTTGTTACCCACCCTTATTGGGAAGGTAAGCAGTTCAGTATAGGTTGTACATGTGTAGCTAATGCAAAATAATAACATAGTAGATATATTGTAAAAGACTGACTATATTTCCCTTCTTCCTATCCCACCTCCCACTTGTTCTATTCTCTACTTTGATCCCATCCCTTTTCTTTCTTTTTTTTTTTTTAAGCAATTGGGGTTAAGTAACTTGCTCAAGGTTACACGGCCAGTTATTTCTGGGTGTGGTGCTAAGATCTGAACCCGGATTCGATCCCCAGGTCATCCCAACACTGGGGCCGGTACTCTTACTCCCTGAGCCACCTGGCCGCCCCTAAGCAATTGTGGTTAAGTAACTTGCTAAAGGTTACACGGCCAGGTGTTTCTGAATGGGTGCTAAGTGTCTGAGCCCGGATTTGATCCCCAGGTCATCTCAACACTGGGACCGGTGCTCTTACTTGCTGTGCTACCTGGCCTCCCCTGATCCCATCCCTTTTCAAAAGTGGGTGCTTCCAACTTCCCTCCCCCCCAGCCTGCCCTCCCTTCCATCATCCCCCCTCTCATCCCTTCCTCCCTACTCTCCTCTAGGGTGAGATACTCTATTTAGTGTGTATTTCATTTCCTCCCCATGCCAAATTCAATGAGAATAAGGTTGACCCATTCCCTTTTGCCTTCCTAGTCTTCCCCTCCATTGTAACCATTTCCCCTTGCCTCTTCTATATGAGATAGTTTACCCCATTCTGTCTCTCCCCATCTCCTCTCATTATATTCCTCTCTCACCTCTTAATTTCAACTTTTAAGTATCATCCCTTACTATTAAATTGCTCCTGTGCCCTCTATCTATGTATACCTGTAAACATATACACACATTCACATATGTATTCATATGCCCATATACCCTCATATATAGACATATATATTTCTATTCCCTTCAACTATTTTCATACTGAGAAAAGTTTCATCAGTTACAATTATTGTTTTTCTATGTAGGAACATAAATAGTTCAACTTTGATAAGTTCCTTATGATTTCTTTTCCCTGTTTACCTTCTCATGCTTCTCTTGCTTCTTGTATCTAAATGTCAAATTTTCTATTCAACTCTGTTTTTTTCATCAAGAATGCTTAAAAGTCCTCTATTCCACTGAATGACCATATTTTCCCCTGAAACATGATATTCAGTTTTGTTGGTTAGGTGATTCTTGGTTTTAATCCCAGCTCCTTTGACCTCCGGAAAATCATATTCCAAGCCCTGTGATCCCTCACTGTAGAAGCTGCCAGATCCTGGGTTATCCTGATTGTGTTTCCACAATATTTAAATTGTTTCTTCCTGGATCCTTGTAATATTCTCTCCTTAATTTGGGAATTCTGGAACCTGGCTGTAATATTCCTAGGAGTTTTCTTTTTGGGATCTTTTTCAAGAGGTGATCAGTGGATTCTTTCAACCTCTATTTTGCCCTCTGGTTCTAAAACATCAGGGCAGTTTTCCTTGAGAATTTCTTGGAGGATGATTTCTAGGTTCTTTCTTTGATCATGGCTTTCAGGTAGTCCAATAATTTTTAAATTATCTTTCTTGGATCTATTTTCCAGGTCAGTGGTTTTTCCCATGAGATATTTCACATTGCCTTCTATTCTTTAATTTGTTTGGATCTGTTTAACAGCATCTTGATTTCTCATAAAGTCATTAGCTTCCATTTGCTCCAATTTAATTCTGAAGCAATGATTCTCCTCATTGAGCTTTTGAGATTCTTTTTCCATCTGACAAGTTTGGCTTTTTAAGGCATTCTTCTCCTCATTGCCTTTTTGAGCCTCTTTTGCCAATTGAGTTAGTCTATTTTGTAAGGTGTTATTTTCCTCAGTCAGGCTGTTGACTCTCATTTCGTAATTTTCTTGCATCGTTCTCATTTCTTTTCCCAATTTTCCTCCACATCTCTTATCTGCTTCTTAAGGTCCTCTATGGCCTGTAACCAGCTTGTATTTTCTTTTGAAGCTTTTGGTGCAGGAGTTCTGACTTCACTGTCTTCCTCCTGTTCCATGCTTTGCTCCTTTTTGTCCCCTAAATAGGAGTCTAATGTTGGAATCTTCTGTCTGCTTTCTTTCCTTTGCCTGGTCATGTCGCCCCTCAGTCACTTGACCCCTGGGCTTTTTGCCACAGTAGGACTCTGTCACCAGACAGGGGAGTTTTCGCCCCAAACGCTGGGGTTTTCTCAGCTGCTGGAGGTATTAGATGGGTGCCCTCTCTGAGGCCTCCACACGCTCTGGCAAGCTGGACACACACCCGAGGACCTCCACCCTAGACTTCAATCCAGATCCAAGCAAGTTAAAGCAAGAGCAATTACCCCTCAGACTGGTTGCTTGGTCTCCCTACACTCTGCAGGCCAGGAGCTGAAGCTGCCATGTGGCACTGGCTGGCTGTGCCAGGTATACCAGCGGCTTCTCGCAAAAGCCAAGGCACTCCTACTTACTGGGTTCCAAAGTCCAGACTGCACTGACCTCTCACTTTGTCCTTCGCATCTATGTGTTGATAATTCTGGAAATGGCCACAGCTACTGCTGATCTGGAGTCCCTCCAGCAGGTGGCTGGTCAGATCCGCCCTGGGGCTAAAACCTCTGGCTCCCAGAGCACTGTGCTGGCTGCTTGCTTCCAGCCTGCTGGGCTGTCCTCAGCGGGAGGTTAGCTTTTCTGTGTCATTTTGTGGGTTCTGCAGCTCCAAAGTTTGTTCAGAGTCCCCTTTTTACATTGATTGGGGAAGGTGGAAGTTGGAGCCGCTTGGAGGTCCTGCTTCTACTCCGCGCCCCTCCCCCCCAGTGATGTGTATTCTTATAAATTTGACTCAATTCTTTGTATATTTTTAAAATGAGGCCTTTATCAGAGACACTGGTTGTAAAAATTCTTTCCCAATTTTCTACTTCTCCCTTAATCTTGGTTGAACATTGGCTTTATTTGTACAGAAGCTTTTCAATTTAATGTAATCAAAATCATCCATTTTTCATTTTATAATGCTCTCTAACTCTTGTTTCATCATGAAGTCTTCCCCTCTCCATAGATCTGACAGGTAAACTATCCCTTGCTCTCCCAGATTGCTTAAAGTATCAGCCTTTATACCTAGATCATGCACCCATTTCGACTTTATTTTAGTGTACAATGTTAGATATTGGTCTATGCCCAATTTCTGCCATACTAGGTTCCAGTTTTCCCAGCAGTTTTTGTCAAATAGTGCATTCTTATCCCTAAAACTGGGGTCTTTGGTTTTATCAAACAGTAGATTACTGCTGAGTCTTGTGTACCCAATCTATTCCGTTGATCCACTAATCTATTCCTCAGCCAGTACCAAGTGGTTTTGATGACTGCTGCTTTATAATACAGATTAAAATCTGGTCTGGCTAGGCCTCCATGATTGATTGAAAAGGCATAGTTTAAGGTTTAATGGGCAGAGGAGGAGAGAAGTATACATTTGGAAAAGAATGTGATGTAAAGGCAAAAGGCATAAACTTAAAAATATTTTAAATAATAAAAAAAGAAGAGAAACTGAGCTTGTTCCCCCAACAGAGTCCATGGGACATGGTCAAAAAAGAACTCCAACTTTGAGGTAGCCAAACTAGAGTGGTCAATTTTTAGAATCTTTTGTGTTTAAGAAAGAGTTTTGCAAGGAAAAAGGAGGCAGTTCTAATTGCCTCTTTCTCTAATTCTCACTGATCATGAGAAATGAAAAAAAACAACAACCCTAGTATATGATATACCAATAAACAAAGGAAAATTTCTTATACCACAGAATAACATATGCTACTAAGATGAACATACTCCTTTATGGGGGAAAAAGATGACCCTTGAACAGAAAGAAAAACTTTCAAGCACATATTCAAAGAAAACTAGAAATAAACAGAGGCTTTGAACATCACACTCATCAAATAAACTCTAAATAGAACAAAAAAGCTTTATGTAATGTATCAGGGTTTACAAACTACAGTAAGGAGACATAACTATTGTCTCTTAGAAGTCCTGCCTTGTCTGAGGGCCATTGAGGGAACAAAGGAAAAAACACTTACAGGTCAATCACTTGAAGGATGATTAGACAGAAGTTTCTTAGAAAAGGGAAGAGAAGTAATTTATTATTCTTTTTTTTGTAATTTATTATTCTTAAAATCATGGTGACACATAAAAATCTGCTCCTTTCTGGGTCGGTCTAGGGAGGGGCATTGTATCTGTCTATATTTGATGGCATCAATTAGGACTGGATTGTTTTAAGCAAAACACATTGCAAGTAATTATTGTTGTTTGTTTATTTGTTTCTGTAAAATTAACCAATGGGACTTAATTGAGGAAAAAACAAACATAAGAACTATAACCTTACATATTAATGGGTTAAATTCACTTGTAAAAATTGAGAGTTGCCAAATATATCAGATCACAGACCCCCAAAATATGCAGCACATAAAAAACATACTTCAATAATAAAACACACAAAAAAATTAAAATGAGGGACCAGAATAAAATGTACTGTGGTTCAGATGAATCCATAAAAGCAAGAGTTACAAACATAGGATCATATGCTTTGGATGAAACAACCATAAAAATAAATTCTGACAAGAGAAACAAATGATGAAAAGATATTATGCTAAAGGCATTAAAATAATGAAACTATGAATATTAAATATATATAGTATAACACATAAGTACTTTAAGGAAAAGCTAACTAAAATGTAAAAAAGAATTGTAGGCAACTATGATGTGATTCTTTCCTACTATAACAAATTTAGTGGAAAGTTAAATAAGAAGATTATGGATTGGAACAGAATATAGGAAAAACTCGATTTGATATACATATGGTAACAATGCAGTGAGGATATTAAAGAGCAAACTAAATTTTTTTTTGTTTTTTAGCATCAAAGGATCATGGATTTAAAACTAAAAAGACAGGACAGGTAGGTGATGCAGGGAATAGAGCACAGACCCTGGAGTTAGGAGGACCTGAATTCAAATGTGGCCTCACACACTAGACACACTTACTATGTGACCTTGGGCAAGTCACTTAACCCCAATTGTACTGCCTTCCCTTCTCCAAAAAGAAAATTAAAAAAAAAACCAACTAAACTACAAACTAGTTCATCCTTGTAATTTTATAGATTAGGAAACTGAGTCCTAGAGAGATTAAGTGATTTGTCCATGGGATTCAAATTCATATTTCTCCCACTTGTCAAATGCCGCCTCACAGGATACTTTAATAAAAATTCATGAAGTGCCAGAATTTATTAGGGGCAAGAAAAAAATTGCTTGATTGTGGCACTTCATGAATTTTTATAAAATATGAAAAAAGAAAATATTAAAATACAGTCTTATAATTTTCTTTTTTTGTTTTTTGAAAGCCAATTGGGGTTAAGTGACTTGCCCAAGGTCACCCGGCTAGTTTTTGTGTTGTGTCTGAGACCGGATTTGAACTCAGGTCCTCCTGACTCCAGGGCCGGTGCTCTATTCACTGTGCCACCTAGCCACCCCCTAGTCTTATAGTTTTCAATACTTTAGGGGTCTATCATTTCATCTGGATGTTTATGTTCTTTACTGGCTCATATTACAGATTTTCTGTAGTCTCAAGAATATTTTGAAGATAGTCTACAAGAGTTGCTATGACTGAAAAATCTATTACCCTGTGGAAAACCTGGAAAAAGCATCCATCAGCTGAATTAACTGCATTGCCACCTCTGTATGTGTGCATTCTTTAATTCGTTGGGAAGACAGGGCTATGTTCAATGTTAGTCTGTTGGAAGCCAAGGAGGCCTGAGCCAGGACTTCAGATAATTACCTTGATCAGTGGACCTGAATATCAAAGACCTCTTTGAGAAGGGACTTTTTGTCAAGTTAGCTCCTGAGTTCTTTTGATATGGGTTACATATAAGGATGTTGTTTGAGTTCTGGGACCAACAGGCTATACCCCAAGACCTTAGTTGTTTAGAGCCAAAATATTTGATTCAGTACTCAGGTATCTTTGGGTGGTCAGCTCTAAACGTGATGTCTTTTGAGGATTGCAGCTTTGGCTTTGAAGTTTGCTCTTAATTGTATGCATTTATGACTGTAGATGCATTAGGAGGTACCTGAGGCCTAGATTAAAGGTTTTACTCTAAGACTTTAGTCTCCTAGATAACAAATCCTTATCAAATTATCTATTCTGTGCTACTTCCAGGATATAACAGACTAAGGTAATGATAAGAAAACTTGAGTCCCCTTCTTTTGTCTCTTTTGCTCTATAAAAACCTTGTCCTCAGGGAGGCCAGGTAGCACAGCGAGTAAGAGCACCGCCTCCAGTGTCAGGATGACCTGGAGATTGAATCCTGGGCTCAGACACTTAGCACCCACCCAGAAACACCTGGCCGTGTAACCTTGAGCAAATTACTTAACCCCAATTGCTTAAAAAAAAAAATCTTGTCCTCTGGCGGCTAGGTGGCAGTGAATAGAGCACTGACCCTGGAATCAGGAGCACCTGAGTTCGGATCTGGCCTCAGACACTTAATACACACACACACACACAAAACTAGCTGTGTGACCTTAGGCAAGTCACTTAACCCCAATTGCCCTCAAAAAGGAAAACAACAACAACAACAAAAAACCTTGTCCTGAGAATCAATAAATGGAGTTCCCCGTTCTTCCTTGAACTACCCACATGGCCTGGTCATTTCTTATTCACATCTCTGAATCATGCTAAGTGCTGGACACTGAGCAGCCCACGGCATCAGTCAATAAACTGTAGACAATGAATTAAGTGCCTCCTTCAAGGCAAAAGACAACCTCTGTTCTTATGAAGCTTCCAGTCTAATGAGGGAAACAGCAATTCTGTACAAGCAAGATATATATAGGAAAAATTGGAAATAATTGACAGAGGGTAGGCACTGGGATTAAGAAGGATAAAGGTTTCCTGTAGAATATGATATTTTAACTGGGACTTGAAAGAATCGAGGGTTGCCAAGAGGCAGAGTTGAAGAGAGACAGAATTCTAGGCACTAGGGACAACCAGTGAAAAGACCTTGCATCAGGAGCCAAGATGGCAGAGTAGAAGGATATAGTATGGCAGAGCTCCCCTTCACAAAATTCCTCCAAACAGATCTAAAGAATGTACCAAAACAAATCCTGATGGAGAGATCCAGAAAAAAGTCATAATGAGTCATTTGTCCATACAAACAGAATAGAGGACAGAGAGATCTGTAGACATGAAGGAAGGGTTTTGGCCAGGATCATGTGATGTACAAGCACTCCAGTGCCTAGGGAGAAGCCCAGACCCACACTGCGACAGCAACAGATTCAAACTAGAGTACTGCAACAGGGATAGATGCAGACTAGCAGCTTTGTTGCCCCCTGCTCAGAGCTGAGTCACAGATTCAGTGTAAACTGGGAAACAGACCTGTGAATAAGGGTGGGATTCCCTGGTATAGAGGGGTCCTACGCAGTGAACTTTTTTTTTAAGGCAGCTCAGAAACAAGCAGAACAACCAGCAGGGCAGGGTCTAACTTTTTTGCATCTATTTCAGCTTGTAAGAATCCCAGACCAAAGCAGAGTCTACAATTCTGTCATTCTGAAAAAAAAACAAAACAAAACAGAACTTTCCATCTGACTTATAGGGGCTAAATCCAGCGGTAGTCTGAGCTTGCTCAGATGCAAACCGAGGCAAGAACTTGCAGAGATCAGACCAGAGGGCAGCAATTAGACTTTTCCCTGTATCAGACCACTTTGGGAACACTGAAAACTTAAACTCCCCAACCTGTCCTTGTCATCCTGGAATAATATAACTCTCAATACCTTAAGAAAGCAGCAACAAGTGGCACAGTGAATAGAATACCAGCTCTGGAGTCAGGAGGACCTGGGTTCAAATCCAGCCTCAGACACTTAACACTAGCTGTGTGACCTTGGGCAAGTCATTTAACCCCAATTGCCCTGCCTTCCCCCCTCCAAAAAGAAAAAAAAAAGGCAGCAACAGGACCAGTTCAGACCCTCCCTCCAGAAGTGTCACCGAGTCCAACCTTTATATTAAGTCTGAAGTTAGGAAGTAGGCTGAAAGAACAAGTAAGCAAGCAAATAAATAAACAAAAATAATCCCACCATAAAAAGCTGTTGTGGTGGCAGGTGTAGCAGCAAGCACCCCAATCGTCCCCAGGGTTGCTGCCAACACAGGTCCTTGGATCTGCTTTGATAGAGGAAAGCAACTCAAAATGGGTTAACGAGCTTACTTTAATCAGTCAAACATATATCATTTACCTAGTTCAGGGGAAAAAGGTCAGCACCCCGAACTTCAGAGTATACAGACAGAATTATCAAGACAGAGAAATAGATCAACTAGACAGATTTCCAAACTGTCCAACCATTACATCCATACCAAATCAACATCTGGGTTTTGCAAAGCCGGGGGGCTCTCAACAATGGCTTCCCAGAGTCTCATCTGATCAAATCACAGAACACTTCTCAAAGTGAGCCCCAAAACAAAGCCTCAAATCAGGGTTTATATAGCCTTCTCCTGGCTCAGAGAAACCTTCTGGACCCATTGGCCAATCAAAAAGTATCTACTGAAAAACAAGCCTCCCATCCCAGGCTCCAGGTGCACTTTAGCCTAGGGGCAGGGAAGATCTTAAAAATTTACATTCCCATTACAACCGCATAGGTTTATAATCACCTACCACATAGACCATGATCATTTAGAGCCAGAACTCAGTCTTTGGTAAGAAGGAAAGATAATTAGGTTATGGCCTAAATTAGGTTAAGCTTTGTTCCTCAGGTCTAGAATGTTGGTCTAGAATTCCTCAGGTCTATAATTGTCCCTCTCCCCACCCACCCCATAGCAACCAGGGAAAGTGGCTTTTATTCTAAATCTCAAAAGACCCAAATATCTGATGTGATAGCTATAATTTCAGCCCAATACCCCATTTTCAATATAGGAGTACAAGAAAATAATCACCCAGCTACAGTCATCCTCCTACTTCCAGCAAAGATTGGAAAAAATACACACACACACACACACACACACACACTCACACTCACACACACTCACATTACTCATGGGCTAGAATTGTTCTTTGTTACATGGTCACATTTGTGTTATACACAAAATTTGTTCATGAGAATAATTTTACACTTTCTTGGTTACTTCACTTGGAATAATTTTTAAACAATTTTTAAGTATTAGAATTTTAGCTATAATTATCCAAACTAGCTTATTGTCATAGCAGGTAAACAATTCCTTGCTCACTCAGATTGCTTACTACCCCTGCTTTTTTAATATAATAAATTCTACTCTAGCCCTTTATTTTAGCTTTGTGTATATCTCTAATTTTTATTGTGTTTCCTGAAAGCAACATATTGTTGAATTCAAATTTTCAATCTGCTATGCATTTTCATTTTATGGGTAAATTCATTATATTCCATTCTAAGCTATTATTGCTTGTTGTGTATTTTCCTCCTTCCTATTTTTCCTCACTATCCTTGTCACCCTATTTACCCTATCTCTCCTCACTCATCTACTTAACTTCTAGCTGCTACCTTGCCCTTCTATTCCTTCATCTCCCCCTCCAAGAGTCCCTTCCTTATCCTCTTCCCCCCCCACTCCTGCCCTATCTCCTTGCCCTCTTCTTTCTTTCTGAATTTAGAAGACTTTTATACCCTTCTAGATGTACATGTTGTCTCTTTAACCCATTTCTGATGAGAGTAAGGTTCTAGCACTACCCACCCTCCCCTCTACTAGCTTCTTCTGTATCAGTTTTTCCTTTAATGCCTCATTTGTATGAAATAATTACTCTCTTTTATCTCTCCCTACAGTTTTACATTTTAAGAATCATCCCTTCATACTCAGCTCAGCCCAAGCCTTTCTTTTAAACTGCCCAAAAAATAATCATAGTCATAAAAGAACTGATAATATTTTCACATATAAGAAGTAAGCAATTTGACCTTTTTTAGTCTATCATAATTGGTTTTTAATATTTATCTTACATTTCTCCTAAGTGTTATATGTCAAAATTTGCCTTAAGTTCTGCTGTTTTTGTCACAAATACTTGAAAGTCTTTCAGTACATAAAATATCCATTTTTTTCATTTAGGATTATACTTAACTTTGGTGGATAAGTTACCCTTGGTTATAACCTCAACTCTTTTTCTCTGTGAAATATAGTATTCCAACCCCTGCAGTCCTTCAATGTAGTAGGTGTTGTGTAATCCTTATTGTAGTTCCATGATATTTATATTATTTTTTCTTGTTGCTTCCAATATTTTCTCCTTAACCTGTGGGCTTTGAAACTTGGCTATGATATTCCTGTAAGTTTTCCTCCTGGTATCTCTTTCAGGTGGTGATTGGTGATTTTTTTCTATTTCTGCTTTGCCTTCTTGTTCTAAAACTTCAGGGAAATTTCCCTTGATACATTCTTGTAATAATGTATCAAGATTCTTTTTTTATCATAATTTTCAGATAGTCCTACTGTTCTTATATTATTTCTCCTCCATCTGTCCTCCAGATCAGTTGTTTTACTGATTAGACGTTTCACATTCTCTTCTATTTTTTTCATTCTTTTGATTTCATTTTATTATTTCTTGGTGTCCTAGAATGTCATTATCTTCCCTTTGTCCCATTCTAGTCTCCAAGGAATTATTTTTTCCTTAAGTTTTTGATTCTTTTTCAAGTTGTTTGACTTTCTTTTCATGATTTTCTAGAGTTTCTTAGATTGCTCTTATTTTTTTCTTTATTTTTCCTTGATCTCTCTTATTTGATTTTTAATGTCCTTTTTAAGTTCTTCCAAGAACTCTTTTTGTGTTTGGGACCATTTGACAATTTTTCATTGAAAAAAGAGTCGCTTTTTTAGCTCTATTATCTTCCTCTGAATATGGACCCAGATCTTTGCTTTGTCTCCTTTGCTTACACATTTTTATTTATTTTATTTTTGTTTGGTTTTTAGCAGCTATTAGTGTCATCAAATTCTAGTCCTAAGATATGGGGAATGATGCCTCAAGTCTTAGGTCCTTCTTACTGTTATTTTCTGAGTTCTGTCCCAAGGCTCAATGTTAGGTTCTCTTTTCCATTCCTAAACCACCAAGCTAGGCCCCCTGCTCCCATCCCCCCAGGTACACTGTCCTTGTACACTTGCTATCTTCACTCTCTGTGGTGACTGCAAACTACCGTTGTCTTCTCTGCCCTGGAACTGAAAGCAGGGGCTCTGCTGTCCTGCAAGTGCTACCAACTATTATGGTCCTTACCCCTCTGCTACTGTACTCACCAGATGTGTCCTTCTCCCCTGCAGCAGCAGTTCAGGACCAACACTGGGACATGCCTTGTTTAGTGTCTGTCATAGATTTGTTGGGTGTCCTTTAAAAGTGGAAGGTCTTTCAGTTTTCTCCTACTCAACCTTCAGGTCCCTCCCCCCATTGTCTGTTTGATGAAAGTTTCTATGGCTGAGCTCCCAAAATCAGCTGCTGTAAAGGCAAGGAAAGCAGAATTTGTTTGTTTGTTTTTTTGCTGTTTTTCTGGATTGAGTTTTAGTCAATCAAGTGCCTTTGATTGAGCCTTGCCTTTGACTGAAAACAGTATATATTGTATTGCTTGGAGGGAGAGGAGAGAGTGGAGTGCTGTGCTAACAGAGAGAAGGGATAGGGGAACTTGCTTGTGGGGAGGCCTGTAATAGTAATGGATTTTAAAGATCCCCCTGTATTGGCTTGGTTTTTGGTTTGATTGTGTTAAAACCTAGAGCTTGTGAATCCCACTTATGGGATGGACTTGTTGACGTGAAAAGAGAGGGCTGAACTGGGAGGAGCTGATGATGTAAATTTAGAGAGACACAGGAAAAGAGAGAGGCAGAAGAACTTTTTCGAAGTAGCACCTTTGGAGGCAGAGAGAGACTGAGAGGATTGCTGAGGGCCAGTTTGAATTGTCCAGGACTTTTGAGAGCTGCCACCCAGAGCTGCCCAGGACTGAGGAGACATGGCTGTTATGCTGGTACTTTGTCTGTCTGTTTTGATGTTGTTTTGCCAGTTCTGTCCACTGGTGAAGGACAGTGCTGTTGTTGCAGAGGGCTTGGAACCTTGCTGTTGGTTCAGAAGCCCTGAAGAAGGATTTTCTTGTTGTATGTTTACAGAAATCCTGGAAGGTGATTTTGCTAATGTTTTCAGGGGTCCTAGGATTGTTCTGCAGACAGAGAATGAATTAATGAAGACACTGGCTATGTATCTTGTGGCCTTGCTAAGCTTTGTCTCCCCAGGAACAAAGATTGCTGAGAACTTGCCTCCTGTCAAGATGAAGAAAAGACCTCTATTTGGGTATTAAATGCTGTGCTTAAGCTTGTTGTAACTCTGGGGTAGATTCAATTGTGATCCAAGGGTGGGGAACTTTTGACCTTTCTGTGCTCTGTGATTAAACAAATGAATGTACTTTACTTATGATTGGAAACTAATCTCCATTTGAGAAGAAGGGCTTTGTGATGGACTAAATGAACTTACAGCCTAGGGGTGGAGTAGTATTTAGAAAAGGGACTTTGTGATTGATTAAATGAATGTAATGTCCAGGGGTGGGGTAGTACTTAGAGATTATTGAATCATACTTGGTAAATGCTGTATTTTGAATGATGTTAAATTTTGATTCTATCTGTTTTTAATTTGTCACTGAATAAAATGGAGAGCACCTATGCTGGTATTTTGAACCTTGGGAAGTTGCCTTTTCTTGGCATTACAAGGCCTACCAGAAAGAATGTTTGTGATGTCAACCTTGTCTGTTAATCTGTATTGATTTCTCAGAAGTCCTGTCTATTGGTCTTTATGAGTGAATTGACCTGAAAGTGGAGATTTGCCCACCAGAAGGAGGCTTAGGTTAAGCCCCTTTTAAAAGCTATTAAAGTGAATTGAGATGATAGCACTGGTAATATGTATAAATATTGTTATAGCCCTGTTAAGCTTTGTTTTCCTAGAAACAGAAGCTGGGAGCAGGAGCCCCTGGAGCTGCTTGTCAGGTAGAATCAGGAAGAGCTTGCAGTGGAACAATTCCTGTGAGCTGAGACAAAGAACAGGAGCAGAGAGCTGTCTGCCTGTGAACCTAGGCAAGAGCTGGTAGTGGTTGGCCCAAGGAGGAGGAGTTGTGGGGTTTCGATGTCACCTCAAGATGAGGGAAGACTTTACTTGGACATTGTGTATTGATTGAGGAGATTGTTTCTTACTGTGACCTAGGGGTAGAAGGTGTTTGTATTTTCTGTTAGTCCTTAAGGATGTGTTGTGCTAGGGAAGCCTGGAACCCCCTAATTGTGTAAACAAGTATTTTGGTGAATGCTACTGAATACAATGACATATCTATGTGCCATATGATATACTGAGTGTTATGCTTGTTATTTCTGGATTCAGCAGAGTTGGCCTGGAGGTTGGCACTTCATTCAGGCCCAACCTCTGCCCCTGGAGCTTGGGTCTGGGGTGGTGATGTGGGGTGTCTTCTCAAGTTTTCTTTCTTTTTTTTTTTTTTTGCCTTTTTGGAGGGCAATTGAGGTTAAGTAACTTGCCCTAGGTTACATGGCTAGTCAAGTTTTCTTAGGAGAACAACTACTTTATCCTGTTTATTTCCACTGCTCTACATGCCCTCTGAGGTGGTTTTTATCTTTTTGTGTGTGGAGGAAATTTGGAATGCTGAATGTTTTCTGACCTACTCCACCATCTTCTCAGAAACCTTTCCTCAAATGTCAAATTAAAAAAAAAAGACAAAACCCAAATAGTTTCAACACAGTTGCTAAACCATCCCAAAATTCCAGAGATTTGCAACTTTTGAGGTCCCACATGCCATGCCTCAATTGTCAGGCAACATCTATATGCACTATTTCAATGAAGAATTCTTTTTCCAATCATTTCCAAAAAGCCATTCAAAACAAATGTTTGTTCCCCATTCACACTGAAGAGGGGGTGATAGGTCTTACAGGGGCTCCAATGACCAGAGTCCCTGAGTGGGCAGTCTGGAATGAATTCATAGGACCCAAGCAATCTTTTAAGTCAGGATTGTAAAAGTTTATTGTTATGCTATACAGAGGGCAGGAGGTCTTAGGGAACCTGCATAGTCATAATTATAGTTTATAAAGAGTTAGAGTAGTAAATCAGATGTCAATTATGCTAACTAGGTGAGTAAGGGTGGGATTAGGGAGGAGTTAAGGAGTTGTCACTGCTTACAGGAACATGCACTTTTATTATCTAATTCGAGGCTTATTGCCCATAATTCACTGGGAAATAGCCCAGGGCAGGGGGCTACCTGGAGATGTGGTTTTAGGCTTGAAAAGTCACTAAATCAGCTAGTAGTCAGGGCTGACTGAGAAATGCCTAGTCTTCCACCATCGTGTCATGTTTAACAAGATGGATGTTGGGAACCAAGACTAATGGGGATTCAGGATGTGCCTAATTGGCTGAGGAGTTAACTTACAGATAATGAATTGAAGGATTCATAGGTACAGGGGCCATTATACTAAGGGGAGATAAACAGTTCATGAATTGTTGCTAGGCAGAGTGCTGGCAAGGAGAAGGAGCAGAGTTAATGCTCTGAGGCTGGGGGGTGGGAAGGTAATTTTATAAACTGATGTTACAAACATAGACACCCCAAGCACTCGTCAACACAAAGAAATGACTCCCTTAAAGTCTAGACTAACTTAGACTAGCACCGAGGCAATTAGGCTGTTAACAACAGAAAATTCACTTCTATCAAAAGGAGAACATATCTAATTATTCTGTATTTTTTTAGTGAAGGGAAAAATTATTTAAATATTGCCATTCGAGACCAGCGCATTAATCATAGAAAGTATGCTTTGCTTGAAAAATATGGTGATGTCTTTGAATCAAGAACTTATAGGAACTTCTTGATTTGAGGGGCAGATCACAACGTTAAGAATATTGACATTACAAGGACACTGAAAGAATAGGTCAAAGAACTGGAGGATTGTAAAGTATTCATAGTAAGGTCTGGGAAAACCATTATTAGTACTCTGTGAATTATTAGAACCATAGATATCATTTATAGTGACAGTAGACAAACTAGCCTATGAACCTCCTTTTACATGAGGGTGGAGGACTTTAGGACCCTATAGGTAATGAATTTAATTCATTTTTAAGAGATCATTGGCAGTATGGGGGTCCTTTCCCATTACACAAAGGAAATATTTGTAAAACCACTGTCTGGCATCTACTGTCGTTTGGTCTGCCTGACTCTTCGTGATACCATTTGGGGGTCTTCTTGGCAAAGATACTTTTTACATGAGGAAACTGAGGCAAACAGTACGGATTTGCCCAGGGTCACACAGCTATTGTCTGACGCCGCATTGGAAAGCATGCAGTGTCTTCCCGATTACAGGCGCATGGCTCTACCCAAGGAGCCACCTAGCTGCCCTCCCAGGCATCCAATTAGAAGTTTATTAAGTGTTTGCTCCGTCCCCTCCCCCATTAGATGGTAAGCTCCTTGAAGTCAAGAACTGTGTCTTTTCTCATCTCTGATTCCCAAAAAGCTTAGCACTGAGTCTCGTAAACTACGTGTCCCACGAACGGTAGGTGAACCAAACTGAAGACAGAACCAAATGCAGGTTGCCTCAATTTCCCTGCGCCTCTTCTCCAGGCACTTCCGCTTCCGTCCATCCGGGAACTCTCCGCTCAGGCTCCGAAAGAAATAGAACGCGGCTTAAGAGCGGCGCATGCGCCGACGTCGACGGCACAGTCGCTCCCAGCAGACACTGCAGAAGGAACGGCGCGCGCGGACTCGGCAGTGAGCTGTTTTCGTCACGTCTTAGTTCTGACCCTACATCCCTTTCTACCGCCCCCGCGCCCCTAATTGCCCTGCACCCCCTCGGCTCGGTTCTCACAGTCTACCCCCCCACACCCCC
>NW_027187271.1:1071797-1093981 GCF_028583685.1 Petaurus breviceps papuanus | reverse complement strand
GGGGGGGGGGGGCGGCGCGGTCGTCTTTCTGTGTCTTTATATCTGTTTGAAGACCGAAGAGTTTAAAGCTTGGAAGATGTGCAGAGGGTAACTGGAAGACCTCTGAGTGGGACGCTATCCTTTTTGGAAAGAGAGATGTCTGAGGGCTACAGGGAACAAGAGCTAGTTTGGATGGGGAGGGGGGTGCAGGGAGGGAGATAATTAAGGGGCCTTAGTTATGAATGTCATTTTGAAGTGAACCCATTGCTGGATTTAAAGACAAAAGACCTGAATTCTAGTTGTTGGTCTACCATGGTAAGGAATGGCTTGGCTCAGTCTCGAATCTGTAAGAGGACTGGGCTAGATAATCTCATCGGTCCTTTTCACCTCTAATCTAGATGATTAAAAAGTGATTTTATTAGGGTTGAGCTAAATAATGGCTCTGGGTCCCTTTCAGCTCTAAATTGATGATTTTGCCAGGATTAGGGGTGGTGGGGTTCAGAAGGAAGGCTAGGACCATCTAGGGACTAAGTAATATGGTACATTGAAAACAACACTGGACCAAAATTCTGAAAGTTTTGTTACTTTCTTTTTGAAAGAAAAGTGTTTTTTTTTTTTTATCAAGGTAAGCATTTTGCAAACTTTAAAGGCTACATAAAGTCTTTTTTTTGTTGTTGTTCTGGTGAGGGAAGGACTTGGGAATGTAAGGGAGGCTTGTGGTAGTAGGACCATGGCAGGTTCTCGTGGACATAAGGTAGACTATTATTAGAAAAGAATAGAAGAAAAGAATATTAGAAAAGCAGCTGGGTGGTGGAAGTGAATAGAGCACCAGCACCCGCCTTGGAGTCAGGAGGATCTGGGTTCAAATCTGGCCTGAGACGCTTAACACAAAAACTAGGCCATGTGACCTTGGGCAAGTCACTTAATCCCAATTGCCCTCCAAAAAGCAAAAAAAAAAAAAAGAGTAGAAACATAAGGGACCCTCCTGATAGAGGGAGGGAAACAGAAGAGAAATTGTCTTTTTAGATAAGATGATCAGGGGTGGGGCAAGGAAACAGAGCTTCATAAGGTAACAGTGGCAGCCTCATGGTGGGGTGGTAGAGTGAAGTTGACTTGTATAGGTGGAGAAAGGGGAATGGGGAATGTTCTATACTGCCTTCTCCTTAGTTGCAATATGAGTGTGGCTCTTTAGTGGATAGAGCACATGGCCTGCATTCAGGAATAGAGTTCATATTTGGCCTCAGCCACTTACTTAGTTGTTGTGTAACCCTATAATAATGGTACCTATCTCTAAAGGCTGTTGGGAGGATCATTTGAGATAATATTTGTAAAGTGCTTAGTATAGTCTCTGGCACAGAGTTATATAGGAGCTATATAGCCATGTAAATGCTTATTTTGTTCCCCCTTTGTTTGCTACCAGGTGCTTTTGGTCACTTTCCAGCCTCTAATATGGGTGACAGCGATGATGAGTATGATCGTAGGCGAAGGGACAAGTTCCGAAGAGAACGAAGTGATTATGATCGTTCAAGGGAAAGAGATGAGAGACGGAGGGGGGATGACTGGAATGATCGGTGAGATATTTCTTTTACGTAAATATTTTCATTATGAATTTAATCATCAAAAACCTTGCAAGCACAAAGAACAAAAAAGAAGATTGTATATTAAACCAGACTTATATACAGTTTGATTTTTTTAAAGTATGTTTAACAAATTAATAGTTTACTGAGGAACTGTCTGAAGTTTATTTTCTTTTGTATTGATTTTCTTTTTTGGGGGGGTGGGATACATCCCTGTCACTTCCCATTAAAGTTTCCCCAGACCTTTTTTGTTTTGGACATTTTTGAAAATATATGTCTAAGTCCACAACTTCTAGCTGGTGGCCAGGCCTCAGGAGTCATGATTGGTCACTGTAATGATCAGAATTCTAAAGATTTTTCATTATTGTTTTCCTTCATGATGTTGTTATCATGGTTCTCCTGTTTCTGTTTACTTTCCTCTCCGTCTGGTCATACAAGCTTTTCTGAGGTTTTTGGAATTTTCAGTCATCATTTTTTACTATGTGATAATATTCCATCACTTAGCTATTCTTCATTCCTCTTTAAATTGTTTTCTACCACAAAAAGTGGTGTTTTATGTGTATGCATATATGTACATATGTTTTTTGTTTTGTTTTCTTTTTACATTTGGTCATTTTTCTCCATTCTTTTTGGGGGGCATATGCCCAGTTGTATGATTGGGGTCAAATTTAATATTCCAAATTATTTTACAGAACAGTTGGACAGATTCACAGATCTAATAACAGATCCCTCCAGAACCCAATGAGAGTACACTCTCATTTTGCCATTTTTGTTTTGTTATCTTTGCTAATGTGATGGGTAGTGGTGAAAAATCTTGAATTGTTTAATTTATATTGCTCTCATTATTAGTCATTTGGAGCATTCTTTAAAATAGTTATTTTGATTTTTTCTCCTATACTCACTCTCCTAAGAGCAGGGTTCACCCCATGTTTTAGATCTGAACACATCTCTTAACTGGCTCAGGATTGGGGATTCTGAGCATCACCTGTATGTTACTGCTTGAGGTAGAAAGAACACTGGACCTAAGGTCTGAACTCAGTTCTGCCAGGGATACTAACCTCTCTTCTATGACCTCCCCTTTCTTTCCCCTTTCTCCTCTTACTTCTGCCCTCCCTTCCATCAGTGCCCCTCTTTCACTTTTCTTTCCCCTTTCCCCTCCTACTAAGTTATAGGGTAAGATAAATTTCTTTCCCAACTAAGTGCATATGTTATTCCCTTTTTGAGCCAAAAATGATGAGAGTGAGGTTCAAACAATGTTCACCCCCCCTTCTTTTCCTCAACTGTAATAGTTCTTTTACCTCTCTTACTGAGTAACTTATATTCTATTCTTTCCTGTTTACCTTTTTATGCTTCTCTTGAATCTTGTATTTGAAAATCGAATTTTCTGTTAAGCTCCCGTCTTTTCATCAGAAAAGTTTTAAAGTCCCCTATTTCATTGACTATCCATTTTTTCCAACTGAAAGATTATGCTCAGTTTTACTTGAGTATTTGATTCTTGGTTGTAATCCAAGCTCCTTTGCCTTCTCAAATATCATACTCCAAGCCTTCCTTAATGAAGAAGCTGCTGAGTTCTATGTAATCCTGATTGTGGCTCCTTGGTATTTGAATTGTAGTATTGTAGTATTTTCTCCTTGACCTGAGAGTATTGGAATTTAGCTATAATATTCCTGGGAGTTTTCATTTTGGGCTCTCTTTCAGGAGGTGATGAGTGGATTCTTTCAATTACTATTTTACCCTCTGGTTCTAGGACATCAGGACAGTTTTCCTTGATAATCTCTTTTTTTTTTTGGTAAATTTTTTTAAAATGTATTTTAAACTTAAATTTTTAAACTTAAAAGTGAGAAAAGAAAAATTACCATATACATAGCAGTACATAAGAGAGGATTCAATATAAAACAATAAATTTCCATTTCATGAAAGCCTATATACACATTGATTTCAAAACTGCCCAGCTTTTCTTTGCTTTCTTGTAGGTTTTGTTCCCTGCTATGCACTTTTTACTTTATTTTAGTCCCTTCTTTCCCCACCCCACCCTAAAGAAAGCTACAATTAAATACAGATATATAGACATATACTTAGGTATCTGTCTGTAAACATACATATATATGTAAGACTGTGCTATGCTTATTTCTGCTTGTCATCTGTTTCTCTGAAGGTGGATAGCATCTTTATAAGTCCAAGTCTTTCCATCTTTTTCTAAATCAACCAGCTCATCATTTCCAATATTCCAACCCAGTCATATCCTGTCTGAGAGATTGTCTATGAAAGACTTTTCCCCTAATTTTCTGCATTCCTTCTATTCTTGGCTGCAAAGGTTTTATTTATATAAGACAAATTTTAATTTAAAATAATCAAAATTATCTATTTTACACTTCAGCAGTGTTTCCATCTTATAATATAGTTTAAAATCTGATACTACTGAATTTTCTTCCTTTTACATATTTTTCCCTGGTATCTTTGAAGTTCCTGACTTTTTGTTCTTCCAGGTGAATTTTTATTTTTTTCTAACTCAATAAATAGTTCTTCAGTAATTTAATTGGGATGGCATGAAATAAAAAGATTAGAAGAAATTTTTTTTTATTATATTGACTTTACCTACCCATGAACAATAAATATTCAGTTATTTGTATTAAAAAAATGTTATATGTTTATGTTCATATAGTTCCTGTGTCTGTTTTGGCAGGTATACTCTCAGGTATTTTATACTGTCTAGTTATTTTTGAATGCTCTAAAACAGTAGTGAATAATATTGCTGACACAGTGTAATTTCCCTATTTTTCTCTTTTGATTAATTCTATTTTAGCTTTAATATTGTCTGAGATCATGATTACTACCCCTGTATTTTTAACATAATAAATTCTACTCCAACCGTTTATTTTAATTTTGTGTGTATCTCCCATTTTTATTGTGTTTCCTGAAAGCAACATAGTGTTGAATTCAAATTTTTAATCTGCTGTGCATTTTCATTTTATGGGTAAATTCATTATATTCCATTCTAAGCTATTATTGCTTGTTGTGTGTTTTCCTCCTTTCTATTTTTCCTCACTATCCTTGTCACCCTATTTACCCTATCTCTCCTCACTCATCTACTTAACTTCTAGCTGCTACCTTGCCCTTCTATTCCTTCATCTCCCCCTCCAAGAGTCCCTTCCTTATCCTCTTCCCCCCCCCACTCCAGCCCTATCTCCTTGCCCTCTTCTTTGTTTCTGAATTTAGAAGACTTTTATACCCTTCTAGATATACATGTTGTCTCTTTAACCCATTTCTGATGAGAGTAAGGTTCTAGCACTACCCAACCTCCTCTCCACTAGCTTCTTCTGTATCAGTTTTCCCTTTAATGCCTCATTTGTATGAGATAATTGCTCCTTTTTATCTCTCCCTACAGTTTTACTTTTTAAGAATCATTGCATCATATTCAGCTCAGCCCAAGTCTTTCTTTTAAATTACCCAAATAATAATCATAATCATAAAAGAACTGATATTTTCACATATAAAAAGAAAACAGTTTGCCCTTATTGAGTACCTTATAATTGGTCTTTAATGCTTACCTTATATTTCTCCTGGATGTTATATGTCAGAATTTCCCTTAAGTTCTGCTGTTTTTGTCACAAATACCTGAGAGTCTTTCAGTTCATTAAATGTCCATTTTTTTCATTCAGGATTATACTTAACTTTGGTGGATAAGTTACCCTTGGTCATAACACCAGCTCTTCTGCTCTATGAAATACAGTATTCTAACACCTATAGTCCTTCATTGCAGTAGGTCTTGTATAATCCTTATTGTAGTTCCATGATATTTATATTGTTTTTTTTCTTGTTACTTGCAATATTTTTTCTTTAACCTGTGAGTTTGAAACTTGGCTATGATATTCTTGTAAGTTTTCATCCTGGGATTTCTTTCAGGTAGTGATTGGTGAATTTTTTCTATTTCTGCTTTGCCTTCTTGTTCTAGAACTTCAGGGCAGTTTTCCTTGGTAATTTTTTGTTAATATTGTATCAAGATTCTTTTTTTTATTTTAATCATAATTTTCAGGTAGTTCTACTATCCTCCATCTGTCCTCAAGATCAGTTCTTTTTTTTTTTTCTTTTTGGAGGGAGGGAAGGTAGGGCAATTGGAGTTAAGTGACTTGCCAAAGGTCACACAGCTAGTTTTTTGTGTTAAGTGTCTGAGGTCGAATTTGAACTCGGGCCCTCCTTTGGTCCTTTTCCTGATTAGATGTTTCACGTTCTCTTCTATTTTCTTCATTCTTTTGATTTTATTTTATTATTTCTTGGTGTCTTAGAATGTCATTAGCTTCCCTTTGCCCCATTCTAGTTTTCAAGGAATTATTTTTTCCTTAAGTTGTTGATTCTTTTTCAAGTTGGTTGACTTTTCATAATTTTCTAGATTTTCTTGGATTGCTCTTATTTTTTCCTAATTTTTCCTTGATCTCTCTTATTTGATTTTTAATGTCCTTTTTAAGTTCTTCCAATAACTCTTTTTGTGTTTGGGACCATTTGACAATTTTTCATTGAAAAAAGAGTGGCTTTTTTAACTCCATTATCTTCCTCCGAATATGGACCCAGATCTTTGCTTTGTCTCCTTTGCTTACACATTTTTATTTATTTTTGTTTTATTTTGTTTTTAAATCTTAGGTCCTTCTTACTGTTATTTTCTGAGGTCTGTCCCAAAGCTCAATCTTAGGCTCTCCTTTCCATTCCTAAACCACGACAGCTAGGCCCCCTGCTCCCATCCCCCCAGGTACACTGTCCTGCAAATGATCTTGCTCTCTTCACTCTCTGTGGTAACTGCAAACTACAGTTGTCCTCTCTGCCATGGAACTGAAAGTAGGGGCTCTGCTGTCCTGCAAGTGCTACCAACTATTATGGTCCTTACCCCTCTGCTACTGCACTCACCAGGTACATGCTTGGTCCTTCTCTTTAACAGCAGTTTGGAATCAGCCCTGGAACATGCCTGGTCAGTGTAGCTGTGTTTAGTGTCCTTCAAAAGTGGAAGGTCCTTCAGTCTTCTACTCAGCCTTCAGACCCCTTCTGTTGTCTGTGAGATGAAAATTTCTAAGGCTGAGGCTGCCTTCCAGTCTCAGCTGCCCCCAGGGTAGAGTTGGCCTGGAGTCTTTTCATTTTTCTAATTGTTAGTGATTTGGAGCATTTTTTATATTGGGTTAATCTACTTAAAACAGTTAATATTTTTGCTGTTATTTAGGTCTCTATTTCAGCAAAGAGTGTTTTATAGTTGGATCTATATAGTTTCTGTATGTGACTTGGTAGTTGGACATTCAAATAATTTTATACCTTTACTTTGAATAGAATTTCTTTCTAGATCTTCTGCTGAATTTTGTTACATTTTGTTTTGTTACATAAAGATGCTGAAGATTTATGTGTTTTTCTTTTATATCCTGAAACTTAGGAGTTTTAAAATTGTTTTAATTAACTTTTTGGTTGATTTGTTTAGATTTTCCTAAGTAAATCATATCATTTGTAAAAAAAATTAATTTTGTTTCCTTTTTTTGTTTATGCTTATTACCTTGATTTCTCTTGTCTTCTTTCTGTATTTTGATATCATGTTGTTCTCATTATTTGTATTATAAATATGTCTCTTGTATTTATGATCTTTATGATGAACCTACCCTGCATTTTTGGTATAAATCCATCCTGAGTATAGGGTATAATCTTTCCAATGTGTTGTTTTATGGTTTGTTTGTTGGTTTTGTTTTTTTTGGGGGGGAGGTTTGCTCTTTTTGGAGGTGGGAAGGGAAATTGGGGTAAAGCGACTTGCCCAACGTCACATGGCCAGTAAGTGTTAAGTGTCTGAGGCCGGATTTGAACTCAGATCCTCCTGACTCCAGGGCTGGTGCTCTATTCACTGCAGCACCTCATTGCCCTTTCCACCCCTACTCTCTTGTAGGGTGAGATACCTATTTAGTGTGTATGTCATTCCCTGCCTGAACCAAATACAATTGGAATAAGGTTTTGCCTTTTTGCCTTCCTGTTCTTCCCCTCCATTGTTACCATTTTCCCTCGCCTCTTCTGTATGAGATGGTTTACCCCATTCTGTCTCTCCCCATCTCCTCTCGTTATATTCCTCTCTCACCTCTTAATTTCACCTTTTAAGTATCATCCCTTCCTGTTAAATTGGTCCCATGCCCTCTATCTATGTATACCTGTAAACATATATACACACATTCACATATGTATTCATATGCCCATATACCCTCATATATAGACATATATATTTCTATTCCCTTCAACTATTTTCATACTGAGAAAAGTTTCATCAGTTACAATGATCATTTTTCTATGTAGGAATGTAAATAGTTCAACTTTGATAAGTTCCTTATGATTTCTTTTCCCTGTTTGCCTTCTCATGCTTCTCTTGCTTCTTGTATCTGAATGTCAAATTTTCTATTCAACTCTGGTTTTTTCATCAAGAATGCTTGAAAGTCCTCTATTCCACTGAATGACTGTATTTTCCCCTGAAACATGATATTCAGTTTTGCTGGGTAGGTGATTCTTGGTTTTAATTCCAGCTCCTTTGAAATCCGGAATATCATATTCCAAGCCCTTCGATCCCTTACTGTAGAAGCTGCCAGATCCTGGGTTATCTTGATAGTGTTTCCACGATATTCAAATTGTTTCTTCCTGGATCCTTGTAATATTCTCTCCTTAATCTGGGATTTCCAGAACCTGGCTATAACATTCCTAGGAGTTTTCTTTTTGGGATCTTTTTCAGGAGGTGGATTCTTTCAACCTCTATTTTGCCCTCTGGTTCTAAAACATCAGGGAAGTTTTCCTTGAGAATTTCTTGGAGGATGATTTCTAGGTTCTTTCTTTGATCATGGCTTTCAGGTAGTCTAATAATTTTAAATTATCTCTCCTGGATCTATTTCCCAGGTCAGTGGTTTTTCCAGTGAGATATTTCACATTGCAACAGCATCTTGATTTCTCATAAAGTCATTAGCTTCCATTTGCTCCAGTCTAATTCTGAAGTAATGATTCTCCTCAGTGAGCTTTTGAGATTCTTTTTCCATCTGGCAAATTTGGCTATTTAAGTCATTCTCCTCATTGCCTTTTTGAGCCTCTTTTGCCATTTGAGTTAGTCTATTTGTTAAGGTGTTATTTTCCTCAGTCAGGCTGTTGACTCTCATTTCGTAATTTTCTTTCATTGTTCTCATTTCTCTTCCCAATTTTTCCTCCACTTCTCTTATTTTCTTCTTAAGGTGCTCTATGGCCTGTAACCAGCTTGTATTTTCCTTTGAAGCTTTTGGTGCAGGATTTCTGACTTCACTGTCTTCCTCCTGTTCCATGCTTTGATCCTTTTTGTAGCCAAAATAGGAGTGTAAAGTTGGGGTACTCTGTTTATTTTGCTTCCTTTGCCTGCTCATGTCGCTCCTCAGTCACTTAACCCCTGGACTTTTTGCCGCAGTAGTACTATGCCAGCAGACAGGGGAGCTTTCGTCCCAAACGCTGGGGTTTTCTCAGCTGCTGAAGGTATTAGTTGGGTGCCCTTTCTGAAGCTTCCACACCCTCTGGCAAGCTGGTTAGACACTCAAACACTACAGGACCTCCACCCTACACTGCAATCCAGATCCAAGCAGGTTAAAGCAAGATCGATTACCACTCAGACTGGTTGCTTGGTCCCCCTTACACTCTGCAGGCCAGGAGCTGAAGCTGCCACATGGCGGGGGCTGCACTGACCTCTCACTTTGTCCTTGGCTTCTATGGGTTGATAATTCTGGAAATTGCCACAGCTGCTGGTGATCTGATGTCCCCGCAGTAGGTCGTTGGTCAGGCCCACCCTGGGGCTAAAACCTCTGTCTTCTGTGGGGCTGGGGTTGGCTCCCAGAGCGCTGGCTGATTCCTGCCAGCCTGCTGGGCTGTCCTCAGTGGGAGAGAGGTTAGCTTCTCTGTGTCATTTTATGGGTTCTGTAGCTCCAAAGTTTCTTCAAAGTTTTTTACATGAATTGGGGGAGGTGGAAACGAGGAAGTCCTGTTTCTACCCGGACATCTTGACTCTGCCCCCCTAAAATTTATTTGTTTATCCATCCAATCCTGATTTATCTTACTCTTCCCACCCTTGGGAACTCAACTTGGGACTTGTTCAATTTTTTTTTGTAATATTGAGTTATTTAAGTAGTTTAGTTCTTTTTTTTTTGGAAGTTCTTTTTAAACATTTTTTGTTAAGCTAGCCATTTCAGATTTTTGTAAGTATCCATTTCCTCTAAATTGTATTTTATTAGCATACAGTTAGACAAAATAGTTCATAATAAGTTCCTTTTTTCTCTTCAATTGGTGCTAATTCTCTTTTCACTTTTGATAGTTGATTTTTGCCTTTTTTTCAAATTAGCTGTTTATTTAAAAAAACAGCTTCTAGTTTAATTATCAATTCATTGGTCTTTAAAATTTTTCATTTTATTACTCTTTATTTTTCAGAATTTCTACTTTTTTGCTTAGTTGGAAATTTGATTTGCTCTATTTTTTTTGTGGTTGCATGCCCAATTTTTTGAATATTTTTTTCTTTTTTGTTAATGAAAGCATTTAGAGACAAATTTTCCTGCAAGAACTGCTTTAGCTGCATCCTTTAAGTGGTCTCATTGTCATTTTCTGTGGTGAAATTTTCTGTTGTTTCTTAATTATAGTTCTTTGATCTACCAGTTCTCTTAGAATTGTTATTTAGTCTCCAATTACTTCTTTTTTTAAATTAAATTTTATGTTTATTTTTAGTTTACGTCATTCATTTCCACGAGATTTTGAGTTACAAATTTTCTCCCCGTTTTTCCCCTACCCAGCACCCCAAAACGATCCCACTGTATACCCCTACCCCAATCTGCTCTCTCCTATATCCTCCCCCAACTCCCCTCCAACTTTTCCAACTTGCAAGATGGATCTCTATACCCCAATGCCTGTATATCTTATTTCCCAGTTGCATATAAAAAAATAATACATATATATTTTTAAACATTTGCTTTTAAAACTTTGAATTCCAGATTCTTTCCCTTCCTTCCTTGTCACCCACTCTTACTGGGAAGATAAGCGTTCAATATAGGTTGTACATGTGTAGCTACAAACATTTCCATGGTTCTCCAGTTACTTTTAATTCTTTTCTTGAGGGCCTTTTATGGGATAAAATTTTATTGAATTGTCATCAGCAAATTGTTTAGTATGTATGCTTTTCTACATTGGTCAGGTCACGATCAGTTTTTGTTAATGTGTAATGTACAGCTGAGAAGTATGTAAATTCCTTTTTATTCTCATTTAGCAAACACTACAGGAGTATCATCTCTGATTTTTCTAAAATTCTATTCGGCTCATTAACATCTTTCCCTTTAATCTTTTGGTTAGATTTTTCTAGGGCTGAAATTGCAGTTCTTTGCTATTATAGTTGTACTTTCTCCAGTTAAAATAACTTTTCCTTTAAATGTTCAGATGCTGTGCTTTTGTGTGTGTGAGTGTGTGTGTGTGTGTGTGTGTGTGTGTGTGTGTGTGTGTGTGTGAAGTAATGGCATTGATTATCTCTGCTGCCTTTGAGTATAATGTAATTTCTCTTCTTTTAGCTTCTGTATATTTACTGTAGTCTTATCAGAAATCATGATTGTTAACCCTACTTTTTAGAGTTCAGCTGAAGCATCTTGGATATTGTTCTAGCATGTAATTTTAATACTAAATGAATGCTTCAGTTGTGTTTCTTGTAATCAGCATATTGTTGGATTCTGTTTTCTAATCCATTCTGCTATTTTCAACCATTTTATGACTGAGTTCATCTCGTTCACATTCACAATTGTTAATAATAATTTCCTTCTATCCCAGCTAGTCCCTTATACTTTTCTTTTTTTTTTTGTTTCCCTCCTTCTATTTATTAAGAGGAGGAAGGTGATGAAAGACAATTGAGTTTGTTTAGCACCAGCTTTAGGTTTGGTACTATTTGCTCTTGCTCTCCAGCTCCTTATTCCTTCCCTTATGCAGAGCCCAATCACAGGTTCTTATCCTTTCTTTTCTTTTAAACCTCTCTTCTAAATTCACTCTCTTTGGTTAGGTCCCAAATTTTTCCCAGGACTAATCCTTCCTTTAACATGCCCTCCCTTTTATTGCTCCATCTTCCCTTTCCTTACTACTTTCCTGTTTAATTAAATGTATATCTATACTGAACTGTGTGTATTCTTCCTTCCTGAATGAGTTAAGATGAGAGTAAGGTTCTAGTGTTCCATGTTTCCCTCCATCTCTTTCTTGTTGTTTGTATAGTCTTCAGTACAAGACCAGATCATGTGAGTTAATTTCTTCCACCTTGCTCTCTGGCGTATTAAGACTCCTTCTATATGTATCATTACCCTACTAGTCCCTTATAATTTCTTGCTCATGTTTACTTTTTTGTTTCTATTGAAAATGTTTCAATACTATGTTTTACAGCAAAATTTTCAAAAAGATATTTCATTCTTTATATTTCAAAGTTTCTAATTAGCTATGCTCTTTTCATCAGGAATACTTAGAAATTCTGTTTCATTAAAGGCCTTTCTACCCCCACTCCCCAGTAGGATTATATTTATTTTTGCTAAGTTAGTTACTCTTGGTTGTAAGTTTCTATCTTTTGCCTTCTATCCTATTCTAAACTCTCCACTTTTTTATGCAGTGGCAGCTGAATCTTGTGTGATCTAGAAGATCATAGCTCTTCAGTATTTGACTTCTTTCTTTCTGGATACTTGGAGTATTTTTTTTCTTTGACTTGAAACCTCAGGAATTTGACTGTAATATTCCTAGGAGTTTTCATTTTGATGATTTCAACAGATGATCAGTGGATTCTTTGTATTTCTATGTTCTCAAAAATATGGGCAGTTTTGTTTTATGTTTTCTTAAAGTGTGATGTCTAGATTCTTTTTTGGGTCGTGGGTTTTAGGTAGTCCAGTGATTTCTAAATTTTTTCTTCTTGATTTGTGAAATACCTTACATTTTCTAATTTTTTTTTAGTCTTTTAACTTCGTTTTAATATTTCTTGTCCTGTGGAGTTCTCTATTTAGGTCCAGTAGGTAATACAGTAACTAGAGTGCCAGGTCTAGAGTTAGGAACACTTATCTTACTGCGTTCACATTTGGCCTTAGACACTGTGTGACTCTGGGTAAGTCACTTAACCCTGTTTACCTCAGCTTCCTTCTTTACAAAATGAACTGGAGAAGGAAATTGCAAGCTACTTCAGTATCTTTGCCAAGAAAACCCCAGAAGGGATCACACAGTTAGGCACAACTGAAAAATAATTTGGGCTTCCAGTAGGGTTCCTGGACATAGCATCTGTTGGCTAAGGACCAGCTTTGGGAAGTAGAAAGGCTTCTCAGTGGAAAGTTGGCCAAAAAGTGATGGATGAATCTTTTGAATTAGGCTGTCAGTGAAATATAAAAATGTAAAAAGCACAATCGTGCTTGGGTTAGACTTTGAACATGTGGTGGGAATGTCTGAGCCGAGTTTATCTTTCTTTGAGTCTTGCTGCTTCTTTGAGTGTTATTCATAGTCCATCCTCAATATGCCTGCCATTAGTGATTTTCCTTAAGTACAGTTCTGAGCACATCACTCCTGTACTCATTAATTCCTCTGGTTCCTTAGTGCCTCTAGGATCAAATATTAGTCCTTTTGTTCGACTTCTAAAGCCTTTCACATCCTGTGCCCAACCTATCTTCTTCCTTGTACTTTATGTTATAGCCAGACTGCTCTACTTTTTGTTCCTTAAAGATGATCTCCAATCTCCATGCCTTTGTGCTGGTGTTTCCCCCAAACCAGAAATTCACTTTCTTCTTACCTCTTGTCTCACAGAATCTCTTTTCTTTCAAGACTCAGCACAAGCACCACTTTTTTCATGAAGCCTTCCCAATCTCTCCCACTTTTCCTGGCTGCTAAATGCCCTCCCCAAAACTACCTTGTATTTTGTATTTGTATAAGGACTAAACCTGTAATTTCATTGAGATATTGAAGAGGAAACTTCTTCTACCAACAATTTGTGATTTTATTGGTATAGAGAACTCCAGGATGAGGAAACTTCCTTTGCCACTATATTTTGGCATCTTCATCTGCAATTTATAGTCTTAAAGAGTTGCCTGCTGTGCTGAAAAGACTTGTATTTATTGGAGTTGGTTCTGAAATCCCAATCTTCTGTCTCTAAGTCCAACTATATTATATTAGCTAGAAATTATATAATATGGTAGATAGTATTTACATAGTGCTTTATAAATATTACGTCGTTTTATCCTCATAACTACCATAGGAGGTGAGTACAGTTATTATCCTCATTTTGCAGGTGGAGAAACTGAAGCAAACAGGTATTAAATTTGCAGATTTGAACTCAGGTTTTCCTGACTCCAAGTCTGTCCATTTTGTTATGTCTACTTAAACATTATTTCCCTTGATACAATATAAATTCATAGAGGGCTGGTCTGTTTCCTTATTTGTCTTGCTTCTAGCACTGTTCCTAGCAGATAGTAGGTAATGAATAAATGTTTGTTGATTGATTATTTTTACAACTGTAGAGAGTGGGACCGTGGACGAGATCGGAGAAGCAGGGGAGAGTATCGTGACTATGATAGAAATCGACGTGAACGCTTTTCTCCACCACGCCATGAACTCAGTCCTCCCCAAAAACGAATGAGAAGAGACTGGTAAGAATGCCAGAGCTTAGCTTTGCTTTGCTTTTTCTTTTATTTTTGCTTGTTTTTAATGAACATTTTATTCTTTTTTTCTTCCTTCTACATCCTGAAGAGAAAAAAAGCCCTTTTAATAAATACACAGTTA
Source organism: Petaurus breviceps papuanus (assembly GCF_028583685.1). Lineage (NCBI taxonomy): Eukaryota > Metazoa > Chordata > Mammalia > Diprotodontia > Petauridae > Petaurus > Petaurus breviceps. The sequence continues at coordinate 1,079,663 of NW_027187271.1, read as the reverse complement.
AGCAAAATAAATTCCTTCATTGGTTTATCCAAAAATGTGTCTCATCATGCATCTTTAATCTATCACCTTTCTCAGGAGGTGGCTAGCATGCTTTATTGGTCTTCTGGTGTCTTGATTGGTTGTTACATTGATCAGAGTTCTTAAGTTGTCCAAAGTTGACTTTTACAATGTTACTGTATAAATTGGACTTTTAATTCTCTTCACTTTGCACCAGTTCATACAAATTTTCCTAGGTTTCTGAAACCATCCCTTTTGTTATTTCTTAGGGCACAGTAGTATTCCATTACCATAATTGTTCATCTATTCCCAATTGGTGGGAACTCTTTAGCTTCTTAGTTTTTTGCCATTATAAAAATTGCTGCTATCAATGTTTTTGTTGTCCATATATATAGGTTCTTTTTGGCTTTTTAAAAAAAATCTCTTTGGTTGGATATAGTCCTAGTATAGTAACAGGTATTGCTGTATCAAAGGGCACAGATAGTTTAGTGACTTTTTTTTTTATCATAGTTCCAAAGTTGCTTTTGAAAATTCCTGGACTAATTCATAGCTCTGCCAACAATTTGTGATTTCATTGGTATAGATTACTCCAGGATGAAGAAAACTTCCTCTACCAATATATTTTGGCATCTTTATCTGCAATTTATAGTCTTTATTTAAAGAGTCTCCTGCTGTACTGAAAAGACTTGTATTTATTTGAGTTGATTCTCAAATCTGTATCTTCTGTCTCCCAAGTCCAGCTACATTTTATTAGTTAGCATTTCTATTATAAGGCAGATAGTATTTACATAGTATTTTATAAATATTATGTCATTTTATTCTCATAAGTACCATGGGAGGTAAGTGCAGTACACATAGTGCACATAACTCAACCAGAGGTTTTCTACCATGTTCTTTCAAACTTCATCTGAGAAGCTTCTTTCCCCAAATCCATCAATTCCTATCCACTTCATTTGGAAACTTTCTTTTCTACTCTTTCCATTCTTTCCATTCCCTTCTCAGACTTTCTCTTTGTCTTTAGACAAAGACATCCCTTCTGCCAGTGGGGAGCCTGTGGCCTCTAGGTCCTTGGGTGTGGTCTATTGACTGAGTACAAGTTTTACAGAACAAATCCTTTTATTAAGGAGATTTATTCTGTGAAGTTTGGATTCAATCAAAGGGCTGCACTTGAGGACCTAGAGGGCCACATGTGGCCTTGAGGCTATAGGTTCTCCACCTCTGCCTTAGACTTTGTAATATTGAATAGTTCTTGCTTTCCCATCCTTTGTTCTGTTCTGCAGGGTTCTCTCTTTTCCGACTTTAATGTTCTTTACTCTCAGGGATGAACACAGCTCTGACCCATACCACAGTGGCTATGAGATGCCTTATGCTGGGGGAGGTGGAGGCCCAACTTATGGCCCTCCTCAGCCTTGGGGCCATCCAGACGTCCACATTATGCAGCATCATGTACTACCCATCCAGGCCAGGTAAAGACCCAGGGGAAAATTAGAGAACTGTGGGAATTAGAAATGTTGAAGTTACTTTGAAAAAGGGGAAGTACCTGGAATGGAAAAAGGGGCTGATAGGGAACTAGACTGATAGTGTGGGAAATGGAAATGGGTACTAGTTGGTACATGGACTAATGTCCATGTTGGGTGAGGAATGGGGTTGCTGGCTACCTTGGCCCCCCATCCCCCCACCCTCTTCCCCCCCAACCAAGACCCCCCGACCGGGCCCCCCCCAGGCTGGGCAGCATCGCAGAAATCGACTTGGGTGTTCCACCACCTGTTATGAAGACCTTTAAGGAGTTTCTGCTGTCACTGGATGATTCTGTGGATGAGACAGAAGCTGTTAAACGCTACAATGATTACAAGCTGGAGTTCCGAAGGCAGCAGATGCAGGACTTCTTCCTGGCTCATAAAGATGAGGAGTGGTGAGTGCCCCCTACTTACCCATACTCCTTTCCCTTGGCATGTCACCCTTGGCCTAGGAGGTGGAGCCCAAAGCCCTATGTGCCCTGAAGTTCCTGCGGGTTTGGGGAAGTACCCAACATTGACTGTTGTGGTCTTCTGGGTATAAAGACTCCTGTGTTCCTCCACCTCTACCCCTTCTCCACTCCCCAAATATCATTGTCCTCAGTGTATGAGATACCTTCAGGGAGCTGGCTGGAGCCCTCCTGCACTGTCTTTCTCCTGTGGGTGGCAGAGAGGCTTTTCTCCCCTTTTGCTGGCACAGAGAACCATGGACTGTGTCATCCCCAATCTTTGTACCCTTTGTGACTGGTGGTCTCCTAAAAGTGACAAGTGAATCTAAATAAGAAAAGCAGAGGTCTTGGGGTCATCTTTAAAGAAAAACAAACCCAAAAAAAACCCTTTGAATTTTTTTTTTTGTTTGTGGATGTTTTGATTTTAATCAACCATCTTTTCCCCCCCTCCTCGTGCTCCTCCTCTTTGAAAAGAGCCAGAACCGGGAACTACACCCACCCATCGCCGGAGCTTGGAGCAAACCCATCTCACCCCCACCACACCCAGCCCATACACCAGCCCCCCGGGCCGAGCTGTGCTCCCCCCCGGCCAGGCAGAGAGAAAGGGCACCACTGTGCACAATGCAGTGGCTTAGATGAATGTGAATGCTTAGGCAGTTAGTCAGTCAGGGCCCCCACCGCCAAGCCATGCGGGGCGGGGCGGCGGGCCGGGAGCCCGCCCCAGCCAGGAGCCAGGCGGCCCAGGCCCACCAGCCAGCTCGGGTCGGCCCGGCTAGTTAAATCTTGAGCTCTGTTTGACCAAGCAGCCAAGGTAAAGTCCCTGGAGGCGACGCCTGCGGCTTTTCCTTCCCTCTCACGCTGAACTTTTGGTTCTCTTTTCTCCTTTTCATATATTTCTGTGTCTCCTTTTCTCCCCATCTCTGGTCCATGTTTCCTTACCTCTTTCTATCCCCTTTGTCTTTTCCTATCTGTCTTTTAATCAACCTCAGCTTTTCATGCTCCCCCCTCACCCCTCCAATCTCCCCATCTTAATTTTCTTTTTTTCTGTTTCCAGGACTATTTTTCCTTCTCTCTCCCCAACTTCTTATTTTTCTCTTTGTTTTCTCTGTCCCCCTAGGCAGTGCCTTAATTATAAGGGACAGTCATTTCTTTCACTTCCTTTCCCTGCTCCCATAACCATTTTGTCTGTCTTCCCAAGGGGAGATGGAAGTGTCAGGTCCTTCTTGGCCCTGACCTACTTGGTGTGTCACAGGCCCTTTCCCCAAGCCTAGAGGGATTGGGGGTAATAGGCCTTTTAATTCCTGAAGGGAGGAGAGGGAGATCTTTTGGGGCATAATAATATTTCCTCTTTTATCTATGGGGCTCTGACAATACTGACCCCATTTATCTTAGTACCCCAGAAATCTAAGGAAATGAATCAAGATCCTGCCTTATTTACCCCATTCTCCCCTAGGCTCCCCATTTTTCTGGAACCCAGAGTTCCTTGATCCTGGCTTTTCCCAGATCTTCTCACCTAGAGCCAGTCTCTTTGTCCTATTTGGGGTGGCATGATGATTCTTTGTGTCCCCCTCCCCACGGTCTCCTGTTCTTACCATCTGTTGTGGGTATATGAGGAGGGTGGGGGTCTACCTTGGTTCTCTTGGACTCCCCCTCACATCCATGACCCTGGCTATTTGTGACTATTTTGCCTTTCCCCTTCCCATTTCCTTTCTCAGGTTTCGGTCCAAATACCACCCCGATGAGGTGGGGAAGCGTCGGCAGGAGGCCAGAGGAGCCCTACAGAACAGACTTCAGGTGTTCCTGTCTCTAATGGATAGTGGCTGGTTTGATAACCTCCTCTTGGACATCGACAAGGCTGATGCCATTGTTAAGATGCTGGATGCAGGTATGGGTTTGCACAGTACAGATGGATTTATTCCTGAAAGGACTCTGGGGGTCTGGAGAGAGTAAGAGCCAAAATGTCCAGGTCTTAAGAGTAGGGAGCAGAAGCCCTTCTGAGGAAATAGAGGCCATTCATGATCATCTCTTTTCCCATTCTCCATTTCATTCACCCCTCAACATCATCTCCCATTTTCTTCTCATTGTTCCAGTCTGTGATAAAGTAGCTTTTCTTACCAAGTCAACCTCTTTACTTGTACCCTTGCCTGTCCTTCCCCTGATCTTTACTTTTTCTCCTTTCTTTCAAATGTGCCCAGATCTCTATTCTTTAAAAGTCTGCATTTGACCTTGCTATCCTCTCAAGCTAGGAAAGAGTACTTGATATCTTTCCTTCCTCTTTGTCTGCCTAGTGATAAGCCTCAAATACAGGTGCCTTTGCTCCAGGAATGGCTGGAGCAAATGGCTATCACTCTGAAATAAAGTGAAGGATCCTTCCATCCCCCCAAAAAAATCTAGAAAAAGGTGCCAATGCTCTTGTGTTTCCATTTCCTACCACTCACCTTTTTTATTTTTTTCCAATTGCATGTAAAAAGAACTTCAACTTTTTTTAACTTTTGAATTCTGAATTCACTCCCTTTCTTTCCTCTCCTCTCCTCCCTTCCTTATTGGGAAGGTGTGAATAGTAGTAGCTCTCAACCTGGGGACACAATTGGCTAGGTCCACTTAGACAGTGCTGCTACTTTTTCTTCTTCCTCCTCATCTTCCGTGTCCATGTGGGGAGGCATACCTTAGTGCATGGTCCAAAGGAATATAAATTTTAATCATTTTTACTTTGCAAGGTATCTTGGGGTTTGGGGCTAGATTTTTTTCCCTTCCCTCCCTAGTTATTTATTCTGTAATTGTGTCATTCCCTCCTTCCCCTTACCCCCCCCCAAAAAAAAAAAACTGGGACAATTAAATTTTTTTTTAAAGCAACTGGGGTTAAGTTAACTTGCTCAAGGTTACACGGCCAGGTGTTTCTGGGTGAGTGCTAAGTTTCTGAGCCTGGTTGTCCCGACACTGGGGCCGGTGCTACCTGGCCGCCTGACAATTAATTCTTGTCTCAGGTAGTTTTCAATTGTGATTTCTTGAAATATAGCTCTGTTAAACCAGGCTTTGGTAAAAAGCCCATTGGGATTCAAATGGGACTACTTGACTATGCCTTTAAACTCAGATCACTCTGGCTCTCATTGATTGGCCAGTTATAGGTCCCAGCCCAAGCCTCATTTGCTCATTGTTTGAATTTTGGTGTCTCTGAGTGAATGTAAATAGCAATTGTTCTGTTTCCATCAGAAACTCCAGATTGATTCTTTTGTGAAGGCAGACTAGGCCATCTTTTGTCTCCATTCTTACCCAGCCTTTAATTACTGAATGGGTTTTGCCTTGGATAAACTGAGGCCAAGGTTTCCTACTGCTTCTGGGGCTATCGACAGTCATCCTGAACTATGTCTTGCCACTGGACTCTAAATGAAATGAATGGAGAAGAGAGTGATGCAGATGACATTGCACAGCCCTGTCTCATTCAAATCTAGTTCATTTGCAAGTCAAGATAGCATCCTCCTGATATCATTGGTTCTGTTCAAGAACCAAGGATGAACAGCAACATTGGGAAGTCAAGCAATTTGATAGAGGTTATGCATGTATGTTCATGTAGAAACATATTTCTATATTGTTAGTGTTGTGAAAGAAAACAAAAAAGAAAAGTAAAAGAGAAGTTTAAAAAACCACCAAGGAAAATAAAGTGAAAAAAATTATGCTTCTATTAGTGTTCAGACTCCCGTCAGTTCTTTGGGAGTGGATGTTATTTTTCATCATAAGTCCTTAGGAATTGTCTTGGATCTTTGTAGCAGTGGGAATAGCCAAGTCACATAGCTGATCATCGCACTGTTAGTGTACACTCTTCTGGTTCTTTTCACCTCACTTTACATCAATTCCTGTAAGTTCCCACGTTTCTCTGAAAGCTCCTGTCATTGTATCCCATCACAATCATAGACCATAACTTTAACCATTCCTCAGTGGATGGGCATCCCCTCCATTTCCAGTTCTTTGCCACTTCCCAAAAAATGGTTTGTTAAAAATATTTTTGTGTATGTAGGTACTTTTCCTTTTTCTTTTTAAAAATTTCTTTGGGATACAGACCATTTAATAGTGGTTTTGCTGGGTCAAAGGATATGCACAGTTTTACAGCATTTTTTATTTTGGACATAATTCCAAATTGCTCTCCAGAATGGTTGGATCAGTTCACAGCTCTGCCAACAGCATATTAGTGTTTCAATTTTCCCATATCCCATTCAGCATTTGTCATTTTCCTTGTCTGTCATATTAGCCAATCTGATAGGTGGTACCTGAGAATTATTTGAGTTTGCATTTCTCTAATCAATGGTGATTGAGCATTTTTTCCATGTAACTATAGATAGATTTGATTTCTGCATCTGAAAACTGCCTGTTCATATTCTTTGACTATCATTTGGGGAATGACTTGTATTCTTATGAATTTGACTCAGTTATTTATGTAGTTGAGAAATGAGACTTTTATGAAATAAACTAATAAAAATTTTATTAACTGTGTATTTCCTTCCATCCTATTTTTTCTCATTTTTCCTTCTTTTTCTCCTTTCAACTGTCCCTTATGAAGTGTTTTGCTTCTGACTTTACCATCCCTTGTATCAGCTCTCCCCCGACCCAATCCCCTATCCTCTTCTCCTAGTTCACGTTAGGGTAAAATAGATTTCTGTACCCAAGTGAGTGTGTATCTTACTCCCTTGTTGCGCCAGTTCTGATGAGTAATGTTCAAGTGTTGTCTGACACCATCTTATCTTCCCTTCCACTGTAAAAGCTCTTTTGTATGAGATGATTTACCCCTTTCTACCCTTCCTTTCTCTCTTTTCCCAGTGCATCCCTCTTTCTCACGACTTAATTTTTAAAAACATATTATCCTATCATAGTCATCCCTCTTTCCCATCCCTTAATTCTTTTTTAGCTCTCATCCTAGCATAGTAAGCTCACACCTCTATGTATATTCTTTCCAGCTTACCCTGATAATGGCATTCTTAGAAGTTATAAGTATCAACTTGTCATGTAGGAATGTAAACAGTTAACCTTATTGAATCCTTTAGCTTTCTCTTGCCCGTTTACCTTTTTAATATGCTTCTTACTTAAATGTAGTGTTTGAGAAAGTCAAGATTTTCTATTCAACTCTGGTCTTTTCATCAAGAATGCTTGGAAGTCTTCTGTTTCATTAAATGTTTATTTCTACCCCTAAAGAATTATACTCAGTTTTACTGGGTAGGTGATTCTTGGCTGTAATCCGAGCTCCTTTGCCTACTGGAACATAATAAAGCAAGTCCTCTGCTCCTTTTAATGTTGAAGCTGCTACCGTGTTTCCCCGATAATAAGACCTATCCCGAAAATAAGCCCTATTGAGATTGCTGCTGTAGTGAAGGTGATCCCCTGCACTACACGCTACATTACGGTACTGTAGCAGCAAGCACCCCAAGCGTCCTCAGGGTTTGCAGCTACCACAGGTTCTTGGATCTGCTTTGTTAAAGGAAAGCAACTCAAAATGGGTTAACAAGCTTACTTTAATCAGTCAGACATATATCGTTTACCTTGTTCAGGAGAAAAGGTCAGCACCCTGAACCTCAAAGTATACAGGCATAATTATCAAGACAGAAACATCAAGTAGACAGATTTCTAAACTGTCCAACCATTACATCCATACCCAGTCAACATCTGGGTTTTTCAAAGCCGGGGGACTCTCAACAACGGCTTCCCAGAATTCAGATCAAATCACAGAACACTTCTCAAAGTGAGTCCCAAAACAAAGCTACACATCAGGGCTTATATAGCCTTCTCCTGGCTCAGAGAATGTAACAACCTTATTGACCCACTGGCCAATCAAAAAGTATCTACTGAAAAACAAGCCTCCCTCCCCAGGCTTCTGGTGCACTTTAGCCTAGGGGCAGGGAAGATCTTTAAAATTTACATTC
>NW_027187271.1:1056846-1071697 GCF_028583685.1 Petaurus breviceps papuanus | reverse complement strand
CTTCCCCAGTGATTTGCTTATTGAATAAAGGTGCATTTTTTTGTTCACATTTACCTGTTTATTAAAATTGCTGTCAATGTTCATTAAAATAAGCCCTCCCCTGAAAATAAGCCCTCTGGTGTTTTTCTGTCCAAAAAAAAATTAATAAGACAGTGTCTTATTATCGGGGAAACACGGTAGATCTTATATTATCCTGACTGTGGCTCCATGATACTTCCACTTTTTTTTTTTTTCCTGATCACAGTATTTTCTCTTTGACCTAGGAACTGTGGACTTTCTCTATAAAATTCCTGGGAGTTTTCTTTTTGGGATTAGTAGAGGTGGTTAGTGGATTCTTTCCATTTCTATTTTACCTTCTGGTTCTAGGATATCATGGTAGTTTTCCTTGATGATTTCTTAAAAGAGGATATCTAGGTTCTTTTTTTTAATCATGGCTTTCAGGTAGTCAAATAATTCTTAAATTATCTCTCCTGAATCTGTTTTCCAGGACAGTTGTTTTTCCAATGAGATATTTCATATTTTCTTTTATTTTTTTCCTTCTTTTGACTTCAGTTTTATTGTTTCTTGATGTCATTAGCTTCCACTTACCCAATTCTAATTTGTAAGGCATTTCTATTTTCCTTTTTTTTTTTTTTTTTTTAAATTTAATTTTTTTTTTTTTTTTATATTCTTTTCCTCCCCCCTTCCCATGATTTTTTATAAGTCATTTTTTTTTTTTTTTTTTTTTTTTTTTTTTACAAATTAATTAATTTTTAGTTTTCAACATTCCTTTCCTCCCCCCTTCCCAAGATGGTGTGTAATCCAATGTAGGTCATACATACACATTTTTATCAAGCATATTTTCACATTAGTCATGTTGTATAGAAGAATTTGAACATATGGAAGGAACCATGAGAAAGAAAAAACAAAACAAGAGCAAATAGTGTACTTCGATCTGCATTCAGACTCCTTATTTGTCTGGATGTGGATGGCATTTTCCATCTTGAATCTTTTGGAGTTGTTTTAGGTCTTTATATTCCTAAGAAGAGAGAGCCAAGTCTATCAAAGTCAGTCATCACACATTGTGACTGTTACTGTGTACAATGTTCTCCTGGTTCTGCACACTTCACTCAGCATCATTTCATATAACTCCAGGCTTTTCTGAAGTCTGCTTGCTTATCTTATTTTATTTTGTAGACAATTGGGGTTAAGTAACTTGCACGAGGTTACACGGCCAAGTGTTTCTGGGTGGGTGCTAAGTGTCTGAGCACGGATTCGATCCCCCAGGTCATCCCGACACTGGGGCCAGTGCTCTTACTCGCTGTGCTACCTGGCTGCCCCTTGTTTATCATTTCTTATAGCACAATAGTATTTCATTACATTCATATACTACAACTTGTTCAGCCATTCCCCAGTTGATGGACATACCCTCGATTTCCAATTCTTGACCACTGCGAAAAGAACTGCTATAAATATTTTTGTACATGTGGGTCCTTGCCCCTCTTTTTTCTTTTTTTAAAATTAAATTATTTATTTTTAGTTTCCAAGAAGGAATTTTTCCCTTTTAAATATATTTTAGTTTATGCATTCAGTTCCACAAGTTTTTGAATTCCAAATTTTCTCTTCTTCCTCCAAGATGGCATGTAATCTGATGTGGTTCTACATATACCATCTCATTAAACATATTTTCACAATAGTCAGGCTGTAAAGAATTATAACCAATGGAATGAACCACGAGAAAGAAGAAACAAAACAAAAAAGAGAGATCAAATACTTTGCTTCAGTCTGTATTCAGACTCCATAACTCCTCCGGATGTGGATAGCCCCTTCTATCATGAGTCTTTTGGAGTTGTTTTAGAACCTTGCGTTGCTGAGAAGAGCAACTAACTAAAGTTAGTCATCAAAGATACAGTATGTCTGTAATTGTGTACAATGTTTTCCTGGTTCTGTTCCCCTCACTCAGCATCAGTTCATATAAGTCTTTCCAGGTTATTATGAAGTCTGTCTGCTCCTTATTTCTTATAGCACAATAGTATTCCATTACATTCACATACCACAACTTGTTTATTCACCAATTGATGGGCATCCCCTTGATTTCCAATTCTTTGCCACCACAAAAAGAGCTGCTATATTATTGTGCATAAATGGGTCCTTTCCCCATTTGTATGATCTCTTTGGGATATGGCTCCAGAAGTGGTAGGAATTATTTTCTTCAGTGGATTTTTGTGCTTTTACCATTTGGATTATTCCTATGATTTTTTAGGTATTATTTTCTTCAGTATTTTTTTTAAATCTCCTTTACCAAGTTGTTGACTCTTCTTTCATTACTCATTTCTTTTTCCAGTTTTTTCTGTGCCTCTCTTACTTGATTTTTTAAAATCCTTTTTGAACTCTTCCAGGAATTCTTTTTGGGCATGAGACCAACTTACATTTTTCTTTGAGGTTTTCTATGTAGCTACTTTGACTTTGTCTTCTGAGTTTGTGTTTTGATCTTCCCTGTTACCATAAGTTTCTGTGTTCAGGTTCTTCTTTTGTTGTGTGCTCATTTTTCCAGCTTTTAACTTTATGTTAATGTTGAGCTCTGCTCTCACGGTCAAGGAGGCAACATCCCAAACTTCTTACTGCTATTTTCAGAGTAACTTCTGAGGGTCTGTAAGTTTTCAGTTCTTCTAGGGAGAGGTGTATTTACTACTCTCCTGGCCTGTGACTACAAGCACTTTTCTGCCCTGATACTATGACCAAGGTTCCTGCTGTCCCTGTGGCTGCATGCTCTAGTGTGTTAATGCTTCTCATCACCCTGGGAATATGACCTGGAACCAAGTATAGGCAATGCAACAGAGATCTGTACCCATTGCCATCAAAGGGTCCCTTGTAATCTTCTGACCAGTTGTTTGTGACCCCCTTAACTTCTGAGGGCTCAGAGCTATGGAAACTTCTGCCACCTATTTACTTGCCCCCATACTTGCTGCTAGACTACACTTTTACCCCATTGGGACAGACCTTTTCTGCCGACCTGAGTTGTCTTGGGCTGTAAAATTGCTTTACTTGGTTTTACCACTTCAGAATTTGAGGCTTTTTTTGGGGGGGGGGCTTTTTAAAGGGTTGCCGGCAGGGCAATTGGGGTTAAATGACTTGCCCAAGGTCACTTGCCTAAGCTAGTAAGTGTTAAGTGTCTGAGGTCATATTTGAACACAGGTCCTTTTGATTCCAGGGCTGGTGCTCACTGCGCCACCTAGCTGTTCCTTGAGGCATTATTTTATAGTTGTTGGGAAGGGAAATTTGGGAGAGCCCAACCAAGCCTTTTCTTCACTATTTTCTTCCCACTCAATTCTTAACCCCAAGGATTCTGGCTTCTGACCTCATGCTTAACTGAAAGTGTCTCCAAATTTCTCAGTTGCTAAATGTAATGGCCTTTTTCTTAGTTCCCTTCCTTAATCTCTCTTTAGCATTTGATATTGTTGACCACTGCCTCTTGTAGTTTTGGGGATTCTTCTACTTTTCCTCTTGTCTGACCACTCTTTGGTTTCTGTGTACTGAACCCTAGGGTTCCCCCAGGCTGTGTCCTGGTCCTTCTGTTTCTATGGAATTCTCATTTTCTTATAATAAACTCTTAGATCTATGTATCTAGCCCTCTTCTAAACTATAATTCCACATTACTTGTTGCCAAACAGTATCATTTCTTGCTTCTGTCTGTAACAAATCTCACCATTCATCTCTTTGCTTACCTACATGAGAGCCTAATTCAGAGTCTCATTACTTCTCTTACAGCCTTTCAATAGAACTCCCAGCTTTCAGGTTCACCTCCTTTCCAGTCTGTCTATACAGATCCCAAATATATTTCTGAAATACAGGTCTGACTATATCATTTCTCTTTTCAAAATCTCCAGTGGCTGTCAGTTGCTTAGGATACAATACTCCTTAGCTAGGCAGTAGAAAACCTGGCCCCTAAAAATTCATTCCCGATTACTTTCCTTCATGGTACTTTTATGTATCAGTTAAACATACCAATTTCCCTGTTCCTCCAACTAGTATTTCTTGCCTCTGCCTCTTAAAATTCTTAGCTTCTTTCAAGGCTGAGTGTATATGCATCTCCAAAAGAAAAACTTTTTATGATTTCCCCTAGTAGTTTGTACTGTTTTCCTCCTCAGATTTTCACATATATAAATGGCATGTTGTATTTCTCAAGTAGGATGGGAGTTTCTTGGAGGCAGTGACTTTTCTGTTTTTTTGTCCTCATCACCTAGCACAGTGCCTTGTCCATAGTAGGTACTTACTTTGCTTGTTGAATTTGAAAGCCAAAAACTAATGACTAGGAGGTTTGGGTTGTAACCTCTGAACTTTTTTGTTTGCAGCTGTGATTAAGATGGAAGGAGGCACAGAACATGACCTCCGGATTCTGGACCAGGAAGAGGAGGAAGAGCAGTCAGGGAAACCTGGAGAACCTGGCAAGAAAGAAGATGGACGGGGAGGCTTAGGGCTTGCTGACGGAGAACGAAAAACTGATAAGGATGACAAAGAGGACAGCAAACAGGTTGGGAGTGTTGGGATCCCTGTGAGGTGGGAAAGAGTGGTGGTGGTACCACCTTTAGGGAGAAAAGGACCTCCAGTGTGGATTGTTTGGGACATAAACCTCCATGTTTTTTCTCTGCTTATAGACTGAGAATGATAGTATGTCTGATGATAAAGCCAAAAAACCTGATGGTGATGGGGAGAAAGACGAGAAGAAAGAAGAGCCTGAGAAAGAAGCTAAGAAGGTGGTGGGCCTGTGGTGCAGGGACTGAGCCTTGCAAGGGCGTCAGGTGGGGAGCATGCTCCTGATTTCCTACTCAACCTTTTGACTTTTCAAACCCCACCTGCCATTCTTTACAGAGCAGTAAGAAGAGGAACCGGAAACACAGTGGGGATGACAGCTTTGATGAAGGCAGTGTGTCTGAATCTGAATCTGAGTCAGAGAGTGTCCAGGCTGAGGAGGAGAAGGATGAGGCTGGTGGGTTTAGCTTCCTGTTGATGATCTATGTTTCTTTTTCATGAGGGGGTGGTTAGGTGGATAGAGTTGGGAGGGAGCGAGGGGTATAAGATTGTTTACTTCTCTCCGCCCACTGGCATCCCCAATTCACACAGAAGAAACTGCCAAGGAGAAGGAGAAGCCCAAAGAGGAAGATCGAGAAAAGCCTAAAGAAAAGCCCAAGGAAACACTTGGACTAGAAATCAAACCCCGACCTCTACACAAGACTTGCTCCCTCTTCATGCGCAATATTGCACCCAATATCCCTCGGGCTGAGATTATCTCTGTGAGTGAGATGGGGATACATTATTTTGTCAAGGCAGGTGTTTGTGAGTAGTTTGCAGCAGTTTGTGATGATACACACATAGATATCTCAAGGTTATCCTTTATCCCTCTTATATCATGTCCTCATTATGGAGGACCAATTAATGCTCTCTTCCTTTGGTTCCCCCTAACTGGTAAGGGAAGGAAATAAGGGGCAGTAACCCAAGTTCTTGGGGACTTGGAAGAAGACAAATGTGAATTACAAATATACCTGTTTCCTTTTCTCCTCCCAGCTGTGTAAGAAATACCCAGGCTTCATGCGTGTGGCTTTGTCAGAACCCCAGCCTGAGAGGAGGTGAGCTGTGAGGGACAGGATCTTTTGGTACCCTGAGGGGGATGGGTTAGGTAAGGTGAGATTGATGAAGATTATTTTGAAGTGTTACATACCTACCACCACCTTTGCCTAGATTTTTCCGTCGAGGTTGGGTGACTTTTGATCGAAGTGTTAACATCAAGGAAATCTGCTGGAACCTGCAGAATATCAGGGTGAGTGCCATAGAGGGAATAAATTATGTAGGGTTGTATATGAGACTGGGCAAGATCTGTTGAGAGGTATGGTCATATCTGTCTTCATTTGATAAGCTTTACCAATTACTTCTCTAAAGGACTTCACAGTTCCTAGTAGTATAAACCCATGGCCATTTTCAGGGTATCCTGGATTCTTTTCTCTTCCTTCAGGGTTGTCCCTGAGTAGCTTTCTAATTGTTTTTCTGTAGCTTCGGGAGTGTGAGTTGAGTCCTGGTGTGAATCGAGATTTAACTCGACGAGTCCGTAATGTCAATGGCATCACTCAACACAAACAGATTGTACGAAACGACATCAAGCTGGCTGCCAAGCTGATTCACACTCTGGATGATAGGACCCAACTTTGGGGGGCTGATTCTGGGACACCTCCCTTGCCCACGGTCAGTGATTGCATCTGGGTTATAATTACTTTTCCTTTGTGATTTTTATAAGACTTTTCTACTGTCATCATTGCCCCCCCTTTCCTCCCCTTCCCTACTGTGGGTCTGCAGCCTATTGTAGGCTGGACAAAAGTCAAGACATTACCAATCTAAAAATCACTATCATTTTATTTCCACACACAATTTAATAGTAAGAATCCCTCCTCACCTTTCAAATTCTGCCTTCCTGAATAGGGAAGCTCTGCGCTATCACAGCCAGATGTTTGGTAAGCAGCCCATTTCAGCCAAACTGGGGAGGTGCCCTTATTCCTTTCTTTTAAACTTTCTCCCTACCTTCAACCCCCTTCCCCCAATTCAGAGCCTGCCCTCTCAGAATCCAATCCTGAAGAATATCACTGATTACCTGATTGAGGAAGTGAGTGCTGAAGAGGAAGAGCTACTAGGAAACAGTGGAGGGGGACCCCCTGAGGAGCCTCCCAAGGAGGGGAATCCAGCTGAAATTAATGTGGAACGAGATGAAAAGCTGCTGAAGGTGAGGGGTTATTACCTGTATATATATTAGGGACAGGGTATTAATAGGGGTGTGGAGAGGTCAAGGGGCAAGGCAGCATGAGTAAAGAATGTCTTGATACCACGTGTCTGTGCAGGTTCTTGACAAACTCCTTCTGTACTTACGGATTGTGCACTCTTTGGACTATTACAACACCTGTGAATATCCCAATGAGGATGAAATGCCCAACAGATGTGGCATCATTCATGTTCGAGGACCTGTACCCCCAAATCGCATCAGCCATGGAGAAGGTAAGACATCCATATCTGCCCTTGTTCCTCCTTTCTCTACTTATCCATTTCATCTTCAGTAGAATTTACTTCTAACTATCCTCATCTGTGATTTTTTTTTCTTATCTCCTTTCCTCTAGCTCTGTATTTCACCCTGATATTCTTCTCTTACCACAGTGGTAGAATGGCAGAAGACATTTGAGGAGAAGCTGACACCCTTGTTGAGTGTTCGGGAGTCTTTATCAGAGGACGAAGCCCAGAAGATGGGACGCAAAGACCCTGAGCAAGAAGTGGAAAAATTTGTCACTTCCAACACCCAGGAGCTGGGCAAAGACAAGTGGCTATGCCCCCTCAGTGGCAAGAAATTCAAGGTTAGGAATGGTGGAGGAGAAGGGTTCTGGATGTCTTAGGGAATTTTGAAAGGGGGAAAAAATTGTAGCATAACAGAGACCTGGAACAAACAGGAGAGATAATTTAAGAATTACTAGGCTACCTGAAAGCTATAATCAAAAAAAAATGGACAGCATCTCTCCAAGAGATCCTGGACAGCATCTCTCCAAGAAATTATCAAGTAATATTGTCCTGATATCCTAGAACCAGAGGGTAAAATAGTAATTGAAAGAATCCACAAAGGAGTTGGGGAAGTTAGATCTGTTTTTGCTTTTCTAGGGGCAGCTAGATGGCACAGTGGATAGAATACTGGGCCTGGAGTCAGGGAGACCTGAGTTCAGATGTGGCCTCAGACACACTTCCTAACTGTGTGACCCTAGTCAAGTCACTTAACCTCTGTTTGCCTTAAGGCAGAAGAAGTGGAGAACTCCAGTATCTTTGTCAGTAAAACCTCATAGAGGGTATGATCCACAGGGTCATGAAGAGACTGAACAACAGTTTGTCCTTCCTAATTGTTTTGGGGAGCCATGGATAAAGTTGTGTTTTAACTTTTCTTTTCTGGCCCAGGGCCCTGAGTTTGTACGTAAGCACATCTTCAACAAACATGCTGAAAAAATTGAAGAAGTAAAGAAAGAGGTGGCTTTTTTCAACAATTTCCTCACTGATGCCAAGCGGCCTGCACTGCCTGAGGTCAAGCCAGCTCAACCACCTGGTCCTGCTCAAAGTAAGAAGTGCTTCATGGAGATTCTAATTTGTCTCACTCTGGGAAATCTAAGACTTCTAGCTCTTAACCAACCTGTTACACTCTTAAAATGTCATTTGTTACTACCCTTTCCCAGGCATTCTTTCCCAGTTTTCTAGGACACTCATTGCCATGAATCCATCCTCCCCTTGTCCCCCTCCCCCCTTACGCAGTAATTCATGTTCCGGTCCGTGCTGTACTCCCCCCAGGCCTGACAGGACTTCCCTACCCACACCAGACACCCCAGGGCCTGATGCCTTATGGTCAGCCTCGGCCACCTATCCTTGGCTATGGAGGTGAGTGTAAAGGAAGGATGAATGGAATCATCTGGGCAAGTTGGGAAAAAATTGGAGAAACAATAGAGATCCTTAACATATATCTCATTTACAGCTGCTGCTGTCCGTCCCACAGTCCCTACAGGAGGACCCCCATATGGTGGCCCCCACGCTCCATATGGTGCTGGCCGTGGCAACTATGACTCATTCCGTGGCCAGGGTGGTTATCCTGGGAAGCCCCGAAACCGGTAAGATTTGAGATTACTGGATTTCACATGTTTTCTCTTTTCTACCCCAGTTTTAATAAGTCTGGCTTCCCTCTTGTTTGATTACTTTTCACAGGATGGTTCGTGGTGACCCTAGGGCAATTGTGGAATATCGTGACCTGGATGCCCCTGAAGATGTTGACTTTTTCTGAATGAGATTCCTTGCCCAACTGCTGTATCCATAATTCCCTCCCCCTTTCAAATCCAAAATAATTTTTTGTATGTTCAGCCCTACTGCCAATAAACAGCTTTCCACATGACTGGGGCAACTGGGTGTGCAGAGTGCCTGTGGCAGGTATGAGCTACAGAAGGATCACAGGTGCCTAAGACCTTTTTTATTTATTGACTTTATCCTTCTGAAGTTGGGATGAAGAATCACATGTAAAAGGAAGATTCCTTTAACATCTGGTGTCTGCCATTAGTTTTCACAGGTTCTGAGTGTTTGCTGGCTATAGAGCATCTAGTCCTTAAGACTAGAAAGAGATGGAAGCTTAGTCATTTTATATTAGTCTCTCAGGTCAGGCTTTATCCCCATTTTCCTGGAGTCATAAATTCTCAAGACACTAGTTGTAGAAGGATTTGGAATCAAAAGTTGTGCCTATTGCCAGCTCACCTAACCAACTTGTCACCATTCATGGTTCCATAGAGCTTCCTGGTTAAGTGGAAAGATAGTCACTCTGAATTTTGAAAGCCAGAAGGCCTATCTCTTGTCTCTGTCACAGCCTACTGGACCTTCTGGTGTAGAATATACTTTGGGAACCTGTTTTATCAGGCCAGGAACAGAGTTGCAACAGCCTGTACCCAACAACCATAAGCCCACCCCTTGTTATCCAACCCATCCCAGAAGTGTTCAGGCAGGCTGAGTTAGGCAGGTTGGGCCCAGGCTCAGGAGTGCATTGGAAAGCAGGTCCTAGTTTTTATGTGTAGAGGAAGAAATTTGAATTTGCACACTCCAGGTTTTGGGGGCACTGGGCAAAGATAAGTGGGGAGTAGCAACGAGCACATTTTGAGATGCTGGACCTGATGGCCCTTCCTTTGGTTTGGAGGGTGCTAGCTCTTGCCAGGGCAGGTTGAAAATTACCTTGGTAGCCCTGAGGCTTAAACAAGACCCTTTTTTTTTTTTTTCAACACCACCCCTTTCCTTCGTGGCTGGCTCTGGAAAGGTTATGAGGCACGTCAAGAGGGGGCTTCTAAGCGTTCCCCCAATGCAGCAGCAGCCCCACCTCTTACATTAAGCCTTTAGGTGCTGCCCAGGACCTGCCCAC
Organism: Petaurus breviceps papuanus; assembly: GCF_028583685.1. NCBI lineage: Eukaryota > Metazoa > Chordata > Mammalia > Diprotodontia > Petauridae > Petaurus > Petaurus breviceps. The sequence continues at coordinate 1,061,766 of NW_027187271.1, read as the reverse complement.
AATAACATGGGTACCAAAGCTTCGCTCACCTATCTCCCGAGCCCAGGGCTTTGCCCAGCCCCGCTCCCCCCACCAGGCTCACACAAACTCTGTGACTATGTTTATTGGCGGCCCAGAGGGGCGAAGGCACCGCGGGGGGAGGGGACTCGGCCCCGGACATGCAGGGGGCGGAGAGAGCCCTGGAGGTTGGGGCCAGCCCCGCGGCTTTATCCGTGTTATATCCCAGCCCTGAAATAAATAGTATATACAGCTGTGAGGCTGGGGACAGGGGGGAGGCCAACTTCCTGGAGTGGCGAGGGAGGATCCGAGGGTCCCGAGGCCCCTCACAGGTCAGAGCAGCGCTCCTGTTTGCTGTAATGGTCGAACTGGTTCTTCCAGTGAACCATGTAGGAGCTCCAGCGGTGGAACTCCGCCTTCCACTGGCGTTCCGCCTCATCCAGGCTATCTGCGAGGGCGGCCGGTGGCCGTGGCGGGGAGTTCCGAGGGACATGGGCGGGCGTAGGGGAAGACATTGGAGGGGAGTGGGGCGGAGAGGGAGAAACAGGAGAGAGGATGAAAGCGGAAGAAATGCCACAAACGAATGACCGGGACGGTGATGAAGGGGACAAGGGGCGGCAGAAGACGAGGGAGGAGAAAAGAGAAGAGAGTTGAGAAAGAACAGCCCCGTGCAGGGCGGACTGGTGGTGTTGAAACAACCAAGAGACTCTCAGCCTCCCCTCTATATTCATGCGAAGGATGCAAACTATTATTCTATAAAAATATTTGCCTTTTTCACGTAAACAACAAACTGGTGGAGGGGTGTGTCCCATCTAGCGCTCTCCCTCAGCCAGAGCTCTCGCGGGGCGGGGCGGGAGGGGCGTGAATGTGGAGCTCCCTGACACCGGGGCCCCTCCCTTTGGCCGCTCCGGCTCTCCGGGTCGGGGGAGGGGTGGAGGGTGTGTTATCGCAACCAGAGGAGGAGCGGGAGGAGGACATAGCGGCCAAGACAGCGCCCTGGGGCAGCCCCACCTCCGGCCGGGCTAGGGCTGGAGCACGGGGCATCCCTGACTAGGAAGGGAAGGGGGAAGAAGAGAGTGGGTTACACCTTGATGGGATGAGATATGGGGCAACAAGACGGCTTCCCCGAGGCTCCGCAACCTTCCCAGCCCCCACCATTCCCCGAGGATCCTGCAAACACCCACTCATCCCACCCAACCTGCTGCCCAGCCTGCTTCTGGCCTCCCACCGTAGGCCCTCCCCCCGCCCCCTTTCTAATGTGTCCTCCCCTAAACCTTCCTCTCCTAGATAGCCGCTTACCGGTAGCGCTGAGCAACTTCGGCAGGAATCGGTTCCAGAAGGCGCAGGCCTGCGCGCGTAGCCCTCTCCGTACTTCCAGCGGCCGCAGGTTGAGGCTTACGTATTGCTGAGCCCCCGCGGTGTAGGGAGGCCAGCGCGGGGCTTCGCGCTCCCGGGGCTCGTTGGGATCGCTGGGGGGAAGGGCGAGGGCGAGATCAGAGCCAGGTCTGCCAGGAGCTGCGCCTCCTCCTTTCCCCTCTGTACTTGACTCTACCTCATCCCGTAGCATCTTCATTTTCCCCATATGTAGTGCCTGGCACATAGTAGGCTTCTAATGCTTATTGACTATTGCCTTTTCTCTTCTCTCCTGTCTCCTCCCCTGTCCCCCCATCAAAGAGAGGCTTTGGATTTGCAATCAGAGGATTTGTGTTCAAATCCCATCTCTGCCACTTATCTGTGTGGGCTTGAGCAACTTCATTTACTTCATCTCTAAAATGAGGTGGTTGAACCTTTCAGTTCCAGATCCTTTGGTTTCCCCATCTCTTCTCTCCCTCCTCATCTCTTTCTCCCAGTCTCCCTCATCTCAGCCATCTTTTTCCTTTTTCACAGTTTAACAGTCATCTTTCTCTTTCATTACTCTTTTACCCCTTTTCACCTTTCATCTTTCTGCCTCATCTTTCCTCCTCCGTACCCAATTACTCCCAGTTTCTCTATTTTTCTCCTTGCTTGTTCCTCATCTGAATCTTAGAAATTTTATTCCATCACTCTCCCAGCCCTACTGACCCAGTACGGGCAAAGTTGGCCCAGTATCTCATCAGGCGACGGGCAAGGATTCTTTCAGGACCAGTGTAGTTGAGTGTTGGTTCAAGGGGGAGGCCAAAGATAAATTCAATCTCGTAGCCATGTGGGACACCCATCCAGAGGGGCCAGGACAATGTAGAGGCTCGATGGTCAAAGACATAGGCATAAACACGGGCACCTTGTGCAGCAAGTCCTCCTGCTAGCTGGGCCACAGGGCACACCACATTGTGGTCACCTACAACATCACCCAAGGCCTCACGAAGCCGTGCAGGGTCATCAGGATGTAGCCAGTCCGTGTAGTGCAGAACTACAGCCTCTGCTGCCAGCTCACTTGCTTGAGGGACTCCAACCTGCACTCCAGCCAGGAATTGGGCCCGATTGATCAGAGACTCATTATCTTTGCTGAAGCCTGGGGCACCATAGACCAGGAAATAGGAGCCCTCATCCTGTACTACACCTACCAGCACCTGAGAAGAACAGGACAAAGAGAGTAGAGACCAAAAAAAAAAGTCAAAGAGAGATACGAAGAAAAACAGGAACCAAGAGTGGGGAGAGATGAAAAGAGAGATCAGGACAGATAGGAATAGAGAGTCCAAGAGAAGCAAATAGGACACACATAGAGAACAAAAGAGAAAATGTGTCAGATTGGGGAGAAAAAGAGGTATTAAATACATTTGTAAGATTGGGGAGAAAAGAAATACATTGACCTTCATTCCTTTCTTTTCCTTCCCCAGTAAGCTATTTTTTGGGTCCAAGTATGCTTAAGGGTAGGCCAAGTGAAATGAGAGGTGAAAGGATTTCTGAATTTGGGGGATTAATGAATGAGTAGCCAGAAACCACAATTACCTGCAGGCCATGAAAGTCCCCCGCATTGATGAGGGCCTCAGGAGTATCACTCAGGAAGTCTCCATCCACAACAGGAACAAAGGAGAATCGGAAGACACTTTGTTGGGGTAGCACCTGCCATTCCTGGTCCACAAGATCCTGAGCTGGACGGGTCCTCAAGCAGACCACCAGCTCAGTGTCATTGCTGCCAGTGGGACAGCCCACCAACCGGGCCAGTAAGGTGGCTCGTCTCCGAGCCTCACCTGCTCCCACAGTGGCCCAGGGTCCATTGGGAGCCCCGCTCTGTAACACTGCCTTATGGAATAGCCCACGGCTTGGAGGTGAAAGCAGGTGCATGCCTACAGAGGCAGCTCCAGCACTTTCCCCAAAGAGTGTCACTGACCTTGGGTCCCCTCCAAAGGCTGCCACATTGTCCTGCACCCACTGCATTGCCAGACGCTGGTCCAGCAGCCCCACGTTGCCTGGTGCCTCCCGGCTCCCTGGCAGTGCCAGGAAGCCAAAGGCACCAACTCGATAATTCATGGAAATAAGCACAGTGCCCTCAACCCTGGCCAGGAATCGTCCATCATAAACATCAAGGGAGGAGGCCCCACTGTAAAAGCCACCCCCATAGATCCAGACCAGGACTGGTGCAGGAACCACTGGTCGGGGGGAGGGTGTCCACACATTGAGATATAGGCAGTCCTCACTTAACTCCCGATTAGGGTTCCACATCTCAGACCCTTGGAAACCTGGATACAGGTTGTCCACATATTGGTAGCAGACACTCTGGAAGGATGTGGCATCCAGGACCCCATTCCATGCTCGTTTGGGTTCTGGAGGCAAGAAGCGCCTAGGTCCCACGGGGGGCTCAGCAAAGGGAATACCCAGAAAGGCAGAAACAGGCCCCCCTGGGGCATTGAGGTGAATCCCACGAAGCTTGCCTTCCTTTACTGTCACCAGCAGGTCAGGATCCTCAATGGTTTCAGCCTCTATCCCCCTGCCCAGGAGGAAGAGGAGGAAGAGAAGGGGTTGGGAAGGACTATGGAGAAGCAGTAGAGATAGTTGAATGGCCATCCTGGTGCCTGCAAGGGTAAAGAGAGACAGGGGGAGAGATGGCCAAGCAGGGAGGAGAGGGAAGAGACTGTCAGAAAGCAAGAAGGAGATTAGGATTTTGATGTAGTAGTTATCATGAAGAGACAGAAGAGGAAGGGCAAGCTGATAGTGACAGAGAAAGTCCCAAGGACCCGACCCTTTAGCTTTATCCTCTTTGGGTTGTGTAGACTGAGATGGAGCTGTGGAAGGGTTATGTGGCACCCAAAGCTACAGTCCACGGAGGGTGGGACCAGAGAGAATTTGGGGAAGTTGAAGACCAAGAAGAGAGAAAAGGACTCTCGTAATTGTCCTTGGGTCAGGAGTTCTGGGGTTGTGCCAGGAATCTGCCTCAGACTCCTTCCCACTCCCGATCCTTACCCTGACCTGTTCTGGCCCCATCCCTTGGCACAGAGGCCTAGTTCTGCGCCGGTTCCCGTCAGCTGCTGTGCTCTTCCCCAGAACCAGCTGCCCTCGGTGACCCGCTCCCCTTTCCCCACCCACCCTCCCCACCTTCCCAATACTGTGCACTGGGACTGCAGTTCCAGTATCCTGCCAGCTAGGGTCAGCAGCCACTGACAAAAGTGCATCATCTTACTTTCCCCTACCCCCGCCCCCATCTCTCCTCACCCCCTTCAATGCACCCCCCTTCCAACCCAGGAGCTGAGCAGCAGGGTGCGGGAATCTTAGACTTTTGGCAAGGGCGCAAGGGTTAGGAGTCTGAAGAGGACATGGGATACCTAGGTTACTAAGGAGTCCAGTGGTCTCCAGATCCAGGGGACGGTGAGGGGCGGAGGGTAGATGTTGGGAAGAGAGGAACGGACGGCCAGCAGGCCTCTATTTTGGGGACAGCAGCTGCTGCTGTTCCGGTATTTCCATCCAGGGATCAAAATTCCCCAGATCAGGACGGAAATCCCCCCCCCCCCC
>NW_027187271.1:1054173-1056836 GCF_028583685.1 Petaurus breviceps papuanus | reverse complement strand
GGGGGTAAGCCAGAGAAGAGGATTAACTAGGAAACACTAGGAAAGGGGCTAATTATAACCCAGGGCTTCCGCTGACACTCTCCCCTCCCCAAACCCCCCTAGCAGTAAAATAGAGATGGATTTCCCTTGGGGGCGGGGACACAGGGAAGCCTGGAGGGATCAGGAGACTGGGGGAAAGGAAGCTGGAGATTTTGGGTTTGGGGGTCCCCGGAGCCTTCATTGTAGTCCCGGCCCCACCCCAGGGACCTAATAGACATGAGATAAAATGCTCTGGCCCTGGGAGGTGGCGGTTTCTCAAGGATTGCAGGGGCAATGGAAAGACTAGAGCGTCCGCCTGGGAGCGAAGGTGAAGTGTATGTGCGGGTCTTTGGAAGGCAGGGAGGGGCGCTGAATCTACTCCCTCTTTGCCCAAGGTGAGGACCAAAAATGTGTCTGGGATTCTCTGTGATAGGCAGAGAAGGGCTTATAGGCCTGGGGTGGCGGGTGGAGAGGTGTTGTGTGAGTTGGGGGAGGGGGGGCCGTGTGTTGATGTGAAGGGTTGGTGGGGGATGTGTAAGGGGTCTGTGGGGGCCTAAGGATGCGCGCATACAGCTGGGTTGCGCCTTCTCAGATGTTTCAGAATCTCCGGATGGGAGATGAGGGGGGAGACCAGACTGGGGGGGGGGGGGGGGCCGGGGTCTTACCTGGGCCGGGCAGGCCGGGAGCAGGAGGCGGAGGAGCTTCCCTAACGCAGGCTAAGCCGGCTCTGACAGCCGCCGCCGCCTCCTCCCCGCCCCCAGCCTCTGGCACACACACCCCCTCCGGGGCCGCTTGGGCTCCGGCTCCCCCGCCCATCTCTCCCCCCACCCCTCCCCTCTGTGAGAAGCCGAGAGACATACTTAGACACACTTACAGTGACAGAGACACTGACACACAAGGAGGGGTAGACCCAATTATAGAGATAGACGTGACACCGACACAAACATTAGAACACATATACACTAATAAAGATAATATTCAGTGATAGACTCGCATGGGCACATACGGACACAGAGTTGGGGGAGGGGGGGGCCGTGTGTCAGCCATGCACTTATTGACACATAGTGTGGCAGAGATGCAGAAACAATGATAGACACACAGAAACAGTGTTAGACAGTTCCACCCCCACCTTCCTGCAACACAAACACAAGGCACTTGACATTGGGATAGAGCAACCCGAGTCCAGTCTGGATAGTGGAAAAACTCAGAACTGGGAGACGTCTGCCTACCGATTATGTCTACCCACACAACCTATATTTTCCTAGCTGGGTCAGCAGGAGTGCAGGCCTTTCTATCCCAACCCCCTAATTCTCAGCTTCCCTAGGATGAGATGGTGTGTATGTGGAGGAGAGGGAGCTTGGACTGGAATATCTGAAGGATGGAGTAGACTCTTGAAAGATTGGGCTGAGGAAACCCCAGGAGGAGGGATGTGGGTGTACATTGGAGAAGAACCAGAAATAGAGGTACGAGGACTGCTTAGTAGGACCAGGATGGGAGTGAGGTGTGTGTGTGGGGTCTCAACCCCACCCAACATTGGAAACCTCAGGAAGCTCCTGAGACTGCTGGCTTGGGTTCCCCAAGAACGTGTGTGTTGGAGGGAGGGGAGGGAATGTTCTCGGACCCTGGTCACCAATCAGAAACCGGCTGGTCCATGACATCACCAGAATGGGTACTCATTGGCCAATGCCAACGGCAGTTGGTGGGATCCGTCCCTTCGAGATCGTGACCACTTCTCTTCCCTCACTCCCCGGTTCATCTCTCTCGCCCCCAGACTCTCTTCCTCCCTCCCCTTCTCCCACAACCTCCCCGCATTTTTCAACCAATAGAAGCCACTATATATTCCCCCAGCCCCCACCCCCCCAACGTGGGGGGAGGGAGGAAGTGGAAGCTCCTATAGCCCCGGGGGTCGCACTGGAGACTAGGTGACGTCTCCTCATTTGTCATGCCATCACTAATCCACTCCAACCCCCCCCCCCACATATCTCAGCATGGGGCAGCACGCAGATCACGTGTGTTGCAGGGGGAGAATACCTTGGTGTTTTAGTCCCTGTGGGTCCAACGTGTTCCCGAGCCCCGTGTGAGAGGGGCTCTGGGGTGGGACGGTTCGATCATCCACCCACACATACGGCAGGTGTCCCTTCACTCCTAGGCTACCATTCCCGAGTCCACCTCACTCTTCTTTTTGACAGTCTCAGAGCCCTCAAGGGGAATACTATGGTGGCGGGAGAACCGGAGGTAGGTGAAGGAGGCAAGACTGTGTGGACCCAGGGCAGAAGGGTCTAAGGGAAGCCTTGTTCTCTGCCTCCTGATTCTCCAGCCCGAAAACCCTCTAAGCTGGTCGGTCCCTTCCAACCTTCTCTTCCTGGACATTCCGGCTCCAGGCTGAGCTCCCTGCCACCCCCGCCCTGGCCTAATCTAGTTAGAAACTCCAGCTAATGAGTCCAGGCAACTCTCCAGAGGGCTAACGCAGGCCTGGGACTGTTTTTCGTCTTAGATATCACATCTTATCCCTTCCCCATCCTTTCCAGGCCTCTGACCCTGGACATGCCCAGTTACAGGGTCCTAGTCTCAGCTCAGCCCTTAGCCCCCAGCCCCCAACTCCTCCTACCCCCTACACCATCTCCCATCTTGGGCTTAAAGGTGCA
>NW_027187271.1:1033434-1054163 GCF_028583685.1 Petaurus breviceps papuanus | reverse complement strand
GTGGTGCCTCTAAGACTTGAAGGTTTGATCTTCTTTTCTCCTCCTACTGTTCGCTGTCTCTTGTCCCCTTTATTCTCACCACTTGAGGGACAGTGGCCGATGTTGAGCAAGATTTAGATGTGGAAAGGACTTTAGAGGTCATCTAATCTGTCGATTTACAGATTAAAAAACTTGGGGCCAGAGAAGTCCAACGATTTGCCTAGGGTCCCCCAGGTTAGTAAGTGGCAGATCCAGGATTGGAATCCAGGGTCCTCTTTTTACTGCAACATACACTGCTTCACATGATAATCATAATTTTGATCAGTTATTGAAATTATTGTTACTTGGATGATTTAGACCTAGAAACAAAAAGTGTGAAAACAGTTGAACAAATTGTGGTATATGAATGGAATGAAACAATAGTATACTGTATTGTATCTGTGCCTCTCATACATACTAACTGTGTGATCTTGGACAAATCACTTAATCTGTCCACTTACAGATTCTCTAAACTGCAGAGAAGATGCCAATCTGCATTGGTAGAGGAAGGTCCTCACTGGGAGCTTCCTGTCCTGATGAAATCACAGGTCCAGCTTAAAAAAAAAAAGATGAATTTGAAGAATTTAGAAAATCTTGGGAAAACTGGCATGAACTGATGCAGAGTGAAGTTAGCATTACCAGGAGAAGAGTCTACATGAAGACCTCAAAAGTTAGTTTAGTGTTTAGGTCTCCATTTGTAAAGAGGCGTAATAAGGTGTTTCTCCAGGTCTGCTTGTGGGAGTAATAAAATTCCATGGATCCTTTATTATAAAATTCCAGTATCCCTTCATTCTAGGCTGACTTGTGTCTGCCCTCAGGGACTTATCTTCTCTTGTATAGAGGATTTTTCTTTGATTCTGGTTACTAGTCACTCTTGGTTTACAACCCTTCTTGTAAATTAACTTCAAGTTGGCTAACGGTATAATCGTAGAGTGACCCAAGAGGTTTATGATATATTGGGGAAAAAAATCGCTACTTTATTGCCTCCTCCCACATCTCTTTTTTTTTTTTTTTTGGAGGGCAATTGGGGTTAAGTAACTTGCCCAAGGTCACATGGCTAGTTTTTGTGTTAAGTGTCTGAGGCCAGATTTGAACTCAGGTCCTCCTGACTCCAGGGCCGGTGCTCTATTCACTTTGCCATCTAGCTGCCCCTCCTCCCACATCGCTTGCTGAGGTGGGCTGGCTCTGCCACTTTTCCCAGACTGACCAGTATCCCTAACCTCTGTCTGTAACACTAGTAGTGATTACACAGTGGTTAGTAGCTATTTCTTTCTTTTATATAAAGGGTAATAGACAACAAAATGGGAAAGAGGGCAAAAGGATAGAGTATTTGTTCATAGGATATATAGAGCCCAGTACTAGATGCTTCTGTCAACAGGAGTGAAAAACAGGCTTTCTGCTTAAATTCCTTCCCTCTTGTGGAAAGGATAGACAGAAGCATCTCTGAGGAGTTGCTCATTTAGAAGGGTAACATTTTGGGCGGCTAGGTGGCGTAGTGAATAGAGCACCAGCCCTGGAGTCAGGAGGTCCTGAGTTCAAATTTGACCTCAAACACTTAATACAAAAACTAGCCATGTGACCTTGGGCAAGTCACTTAACCCCAATTGCCTTCCAAAAAGCAAATAAATAAATAAATAAAAATAGAAGGGTAACATTTTCCCCTAATTTAAAGATAGGGGAGAAGGGTAATCTTCTCTGAGAAGCACTCTGGTAATCTCACTAAACATTGTCATTATCAAAGAAGCAGATGGTAATTGCAGTTCAGTGATTCCTTATCTTCTCTCTGAAGAGCCTAGCTAGGAGATGAAGAAAGCACTTGGCCGCCTACCATCTCTTCACATGACAGCAAGATGGTGGATATGAACTCTGTCTTCTTTCTTTCCTTTTTCTGATATCTTTCTTCAGAAGTCTTCGTGACAAGACTCTGTTGTCAACAATCCCAGAAAAACTCTGCTACTTCCATGAACATTAAGAGATTGAGGGGAAGGGGCAGCTAGGTAGCAAAGTGAGTAGAGCACCGGCCCTGGAGTCAGGAGGTCCTGAGTTCAAATCTGACCTCAGACATTTAACACAAAAACTAGCCGTGTGACTTTGGGCAAGTCAACCCCAATTGCCCTCCAAAATGCAAAAAAAACCCCCAAAAAACCAAAAAGAGATTGAGGGGACAGTAAGGAGAAAAAACCTTAGTTCACAGAGGAAGTACAGCCAACTGTACTAACCTCACAGGGTTGTCATAAGGGCCAAATAAGATAATATTTATAGGGGGCGGCTAGGTGGTACAGTGAGTAGTTCACTGGCCCTGGAGTCAGGAGGACCTGAATTCAAATATGGCCTCAGAGTGACCTTGGGTAAGTCACTTAACCCTAATTGCCCTACCTTCCCCCCTCCAAAGAGCCAAAAAAAAAAAAGATATTTGTAAAGTGCTTAGCACAGGGCCCGAGATACAGTAGGTACTATATGAAGGCTACCTATTAATGCGGTAGTTCTCATTTGACTGGTTCTTTCCTTCACTTTTATATTGTACTTATCTCTGTAAGTTATGATTAATGAAAATTTTGCTACTTAAGGTAAAAATTCCTGGGATTGTAATTTGTTTCAAGCTTTAATTGTAGGGATAGTTGTCTGAATGTTCACAAAGCCAATAATAGAAAGTGACATGTGCAGCCGTCTGAGGACTGCTAAGGTGGATGTCTGTACCTGGGAAAGGTTGTAGGATGACCTAGGACACAGCCTAGGTAGGATCCTCCTGACTTTATTTCCTCATTGTGTTATTTCCTTTTTGGAAAAGGAAAATTCCCACCTGGTTAATCCTGAGCCTTGCTTTAATACTCTGTAACTATATAATTGGCTGTCAGATATGACTCATGCCTGGAATCAAACAGAACTAAGGGAAATTTCCCCCTGTTATATATTAACTATGTCCCTTTTTTTTCCTTTTATAGCAAATTTCTGTAATCAAGAAATTTTTCAAAATTATGTTTCAAATAAATGTTCCTCGTTCCTTCGACCTTCAAGGATTGGTCCAACCTTTATGGTTGAAAGGAGAGAATGAGAAGGGAGTTACAGTTTTCATATTCATTTATGTATGTATAATAAATATACCAATAATTTAGTTTTCTCCATTCTGCCTCTCTGGGTCAGGAGTCAGAGCTCACAATGCAGCTTAAACTGACTAACCAAAATTCTGACAATACTCCCAATCACTGAACCTGAAGTGAAGTGAATCAAAGATTGCAGAACCTGTTCCCTTCACAGAACTCTGGTTATGTACTCTAGGGGAGGTGGTCATGATCCCCAATGACTTGACTCCAGAACTGTTGTATTGTGGGATTTGTGGGTTTCTCATGGGAAACTACTAAACAATTCCTTCCCCCTCCTTCCCTGGTTGTGATTAAGTATATAATCTGTGCTTTTATTTCAGCTATGAGAACATTCTTCACTCTGAAACTGATTAATTAAACTACTTGATTACTGGCACTCCTGTCTCTAGGCCTGCTTTGTGTGGCTCCAAGCATTCTCAGGTTGGAGACTAGCTCAGTAAAAAATCCTGTTAACACTATTATTCCCATTTTATAGATGATGAAATCTAGGCAAATAGAGGCTAAGTCAGTATTTGCCCATAGCTAGTAAGAATCTGAGACTAGCTGGGTGGCTCAGTGTATAGAATGTTAGGCCTGTAGTCAGGAAGACTCTTTCTGCTGACCTCAGACACTTAACTAGCTATATGACCCTAGGCAAGTCACTTAACCCTGTTTGCTTCATTTTCCTCAACTGTAAAATGAGTTGGAGAAGGAAATGGAAAACCACTCCAGTTTCTTTGTACAAGAAAACCCCAAATGGGGTTTATCAATTGAGTTATCCAACTCCTTGACTTCAGGCCCAAAACTGTGCCATCTAGTTACCCCTATTATCAGACATGGCCAATGTGTTGGTCTGTTTTGCTTAACTGTGCCTTTCTGTTAGAATTAAGGGTTTATTTGGGAGGGGAGAGGTGACTGACAAGTGATAGTGATGCAATAAAAAGAAAGGGAAGCATCCAGACTTACAAAGGTTCTAAGGGCAGAAAAATTTTATTTACACGGTAAAGGACTAGAAAGATTTTGCATCTAAATTCATGGCAAATGAAGAGATTTCTCAAAGGTCTTACTTAGGGTGAGCCAGCCCTCCCCCAGGGACCTGACAATTCACATGACTTAAAGCAGTAATGACTTAAAGTCATAGGAAAGATTAGGGCCTCCTCAGCTGTGATAACAATTCATCTTCTTCAGATGCCTCTCTCCCTCTTCCCAGCTTTCCCTTTTGCTCCTGCTCCTTGACGCTTTCTTTGTTTCTCTCCACCTCCCCCCCCCCCAGAAGATAGTACCATTTCTCGAGCAGCAGCAAACACTGACTATCCTGCTTCTTTTTCACCCTGATGGCATCCACAGCTCCACCTTTCACACAAGGGGTCTCCTTCAGTGGCACAGAGGAGGACCCCACACAAAGCTGTCACATGATCATTATGAATCTCTGATTTTCCTCTTTTGGTGAATCCCTTTCATTTTTTCTCAGCTTGTCAGTACCTGGGCAGTCTGCCTCCCACTTAGTCAGCACCTTCCAATGAATCTTCTGGGATTTTGGAAAGGTGCTCCCACTCTCCATTTGCCTCCCACCTTCCTAGGCAAGGTTATGCAAATCATTCCAGGTTGCTGTTTGCTTCCTGAGTAAGAAGAGTCACATATTCCCCATATTTGAAAAAGAAAGCCTGCAATTAGGGAAAGGAAGATTCTTACCACCTCAGTACACTTCGAATCTTCCTAGTGCCATGCACAGTGCCTTGCAATGATAGATATTTAATAAATATTTGTTTAATTGAATTGAGCTCAATTAGAGGAGTTAAGTAATAGAATCTATTATCCTTGAGCTGTTCCCAAAGGCCTAGACCACCTCTGGGTGATACTTATCTGTTTTTAGCTCAGAATCCCCACCCAGAATCCTAGAAATACAGAACAATTCAATCTGTCCTTGAGAGTAGGCTGCATAAGGCATCAGAGGTTCCTTTCTTAAGCAGACAGTTGACACAGAACCATGAGAACAGGAATAGGGACAGGGCCTATGATTTCATTAGTAGAGGGAATGACCAGATGGGGAAACTCCCTCTACCAATGCAGATTAGCATCTTCTCTGCAATTTACAATTTTAAGAGTTACCAAGAGCATGGAGATGAAATATGTAAGCCAGAGTTACACATCAGAGGCAGCACTTACTCCCAGGTCTTTCTGACCTCTAAACTGTCTTTCTGTTCCTTTTCTCTCCACATTTTCTTTACTCTCTATTCCTTTTAATATACATTTCTGTATCATGGAGGCAATTACCTATTTTATCAGTTTACATAATGTGGGAATTAATTGTTCTTTGAGGTTTGATGGAATTCATTTATAAATCCATATGGTCCTGAGGCATTCTTCTTTGAGAACTCATTTATGATTTATTCAATTTCTTTTTCGAAATTGGATCTTGAAAATCCTCTATTTCTTGTTCAGTTAATCTGGGTACTTTATATTTTTGCAAATATTGATCCATTTAATTTAGGTTGTCAGTTTTACTGGTATACTTTGACAAAAAAATTTCCAATGATTTCTTCTCCATTTGTTGTTAATTTATCTTTTTTATTTATACTATTGTTAATTTTGTTTTCCTCTTTTTTAAAACCAGTTTAGCTAATTGTTTATCCATTTCATTGTCTTCAAAACCCTAGCTCCCAGTTTTATTGATTAATTCAATTTATTCTTATTTTCAATTTTGTTAATCTCTTCTTTAATTTTCAGAATTTTTATTTGGGGATTTTCTATAATTGGGCTTTTCAAATTTGTTGTTTATCTAGTTTGTTTTACTGAACTGGTTTAATTGAGTAATTTACTGAACTATTCTTTCGGTCTTTTGTTGATGAAAATGTTTAGAGACATAAATTTTCCCCATTTTGATTATAAGTGTGTGTCTGTATATGTATATATACAGACACACATATATATGTAATATATGTATTATATATAATGTTGATTATATATCTCCCTCACATATATGTGTGTATATATGTGTACCTGCATACATAGACAGAGGGCACAAGATCAATTGAATAGGAAGGTATGATACTTAAAAGGTGAAATTGAGAGGTGAGAGAGGAATATAATGAGAGGAAATGGGGAGAGACAGAATGGGGTAAATTATCTCATATAGAAGAGGTAAGGGAAAACTGTTACAATGGAGGGGAAGAACATGAAGGCAAAAGGGAATGGGTCAACCTTACTCTCATTGAATTTGGCTTAGGGAGGGAATGACATACACACTAAATAGAGTATCTCACCCTACAGGAGAGTAGGGGGGAAGGGGATGAGAGGGGGAATGATGGAGGGGAAGGCAGGTTGGGGGTAGGGAGGGAAGTTAGAAGCACACACTTTTGAAAAGGGACAGGGTCAAAGTAGAGAATACATATACACACACTCACATATGTATTCATATACCCATATACTCACTTATATAGACATATATATGTATATATACACATTTATGTTCCCTTCAACTATTATCATACTGAGAAAAGTTTCATAAGTTATAATTTTCGTTTTTCCATGTAGGAATGTAAATAGTTCAGCTTTGATAAGTTCCTTATGATTTCTTTTGCCCGTTTACCTTCTCATGCTTCTCTTGCTTCTTGTATCTGAATGTCAAATTTTCTATTCAACTCTGTTTTTTTCATCAAGAATGCTTGAAAGTCCTCTATTCCATTGAATGCTCATATTTTCCCCTGAAACATGATACTCAGTTTTGCTGGGTAGGTGATTCTCGGTTTTAATCCCAGTTCCTTTGCCTTCTGGAATATCATATTCCAAGCCCTTCAATCCCTCAGTGTAGAAACTGCCAGATCCTGTGTTATCCTGATTGTGTTTCCACAATATTCAAATTGTTTTTTTCTTGGATGCTTGTACTATTTTCTCCTTGAGCTGGGAACTCCAGGACCTGGCTATAATAATCCTAGCAGTTTTCTTTTTGGGATCTTTTTCAGGAGGTGATCAGTGGATTCTTTCAACCTCTATTCTGCCCTCTGTTTCTAAAAAATCAGGGCAATTTTCCTTGAGAATTTCTTGGAGGATGATTTCTAGGTTCTTTTTTGATCATGGCTTTCAGATAGTCCAATAATTTTTAAATTATCTCTCTTGGGTCTATTTTCCAGGTCAGTGGTTTTTCCAATGAGATATTTCATATTGCCTTCTATTTTTTTCATTTGTTTGGATCTGTTTTATAGTATCTTGATTTCTCATAAAGTCACTAGCTTCCATTTGCTTCAATCTAATTGTGAAGGAATGATTCTCTTCAATGAGCTTTTGAGATTCTTTTTTCATCAGGCAAATTCGACTTTTTAAGGCATTCTTCTCCTCACTGGCTTTTTGAGTCTCTTTTGCCATTTGAGTTAGTCTATTTTTTAAGGTATTATTTTATTCAGTCAGGTTGTTGACTCGCTTTTCATGATTTTCTTGCATCATTCTCATTTCTCTTCCCAATTTTTCCTCTACTTCTCTTATTTGGTTTTCAAAATCCTTCTTAAGTTCCTCTATGGCCTATAACCAATTCATATTTTTCTTGAAAGCTTTTGATACAGGAGTTCTGACTTCATTGTCTTCCTCCTGTTCCATGCTTCAATTCTTTTTGTCCCCAAAAAAGGAATCTAGAGTCGGGTTGCTGTGCTTGCTTTGCTTCCTTTGCTTGCTCAGGTTGCCACTCAATTACTTGACTTTTGAGCTTTTGCCACAGTAGAACTTTGCTTCCAGAGGGGAAAGCTTTGTACGAATTCATTGGGGTTTTCTCAGATGCTTAAGCTATTAGTTGGCTGTTCTCTCTGAAGCCTCCACTGGCTTTGGCACCTGGTCATGCACCCCAGGACCTCCACCCTAGATAGCGATCCAGATCCAAGCAAGTTAAAGCAAGAGCGATTATCCCTCAGGATGGTTGCTTTGTCCCCTCACAATCTGCAGTCCAGTAGCTCTGAAGCAGACATGCAGTGGCAGCTGCTGCCTCGCCTCAGCTGCTTCTCCCTTTGGGGGCAGAGGCTGGACCGCACTCCTGGATCCCCTGTTCCCACAAAGTACACACTGACCTCTCACTTTGTCTTTGGCATTTATGGGTTGATAATTCTGGAAACCGTCACAGCTTCTGGTGATCCACGCTCCTGAAGTCCCTCCAGCCAGGACTGGTAGTGGTGCCCTGGGGCTAAAATTGCGGGCTCACACTGGGCTGGTTGCTGCTCCCAGCGCACTGCAGTGGACCCTTCCTGCTGGCCTGCTGTGAGAGATTTGTTTCTCTCTGTCACTTTGTGGGTTCTGTAGCCCTAAAGTTTGTTTAGAGTCATATTTTATAGGTATTTGAAGTGGTTATAGAGGGAGCACAGGGAGTTTTCCTGCTTCTACGCTGCCATCTTGGCTCCGCCACCCAATATTTGTTTTTAAAACTTTGATTTCCAGATTCTTTCCCTTCTTCCCTCCTCACCCACCTCCAGTGGGAAGACAAGCAATTCGATATAGGTTGTACATGTGTACAACGCAAAACATTTCCATAGTAGTTATATTGTGAAAGACTAACTATATTTTGTTCCATCCTATCCTGCCCCCCCATTTATTCTATTTTCTCCTTTGACTCTGTCCCTTTTCAAAAGTCCCTTTTCTAACTACCCTATCCCCAAATCTGCTCTCCCTTCAATCATCCCCTCTATTCCCTTTCCCCCCTACTTTCCTGTTAAAATACCCAATTGAGTGTATATATTATTCCCTCCTTAAGGCAAATCCAATGAGAGTAAGCTTGACCCATTCCCTTTCACCTTCCTGCTCTTCCCCTCCATTGTAACAGTTTTCTCTTGCCTCTTTTATGTGAGATAATATACCCTATCTCTCCCTTTCTCCTTCTCCCAATATATTCCTCTCTCACCTCTTAATTTTATTTTTTAGATGTCATTCCTTCATATTCATCTTATCCCATGCCCTCTGTGTATACATGTACACACACACATATACATAAACTCACATGTACCCTCCTATACATACATACATAAATATTCCCTTCAACTATCCTCATACTGAGAAAAGTGTCATGAGTTACAATTATAATTTTTCCATATAGGAATGTAAATGTTCATCTTTAATAAGTTCTTTATGATTTCTTTTTCCTGTTTACCTTCTCGTGCTTCTCTTGCTTCTTGTATTTAAAAGTTAAATGTTCTGTTTAGCTTTGTTTTTTTCATCAAGAATACTTGAAAGTCCTCTATTTCATTGAATGACCATATTTTCCTCTGAAGTTTTTACTCAGTTTTGCTGGGTAGGTGATTCTTGGCTTTAATCCTAGCTCCTTTGACCTCTGGAATATCATATTCGAAGCCCTTCAATCCCTTAATATAGAAGCTGCTAGATTTTGTGTTATCCTGATTGTGTTTCCACAATACTCAAATTGTTTCTTCCTGACTGCTTGTAATATTTTCTCTTTGACCTGGGAACTCTGGAATCTGGCCATAATATTTCTAGGAGTTTTATTTTGGGGATCTTTTTCAAGAAGTAATTGGTGAATTCTTTCAATTTCTATTTTGCCCTCTGGTTCTAGAATATCAGGGCAGTTTTCCTTGATAATTTATTGAAAGTTGATGTCTAGGCTCCTTTTTTGATCGTGGCTTTCAGGTAGTCCAATAATTTTAAAATTATCTCTCCTGGATCTATTTTCTAGGTCAGTGGTTTTTCCAATGAGATATTTCACATTGCCTTCTATTTTTCCATTTGTTTGGATCTGTTTTATAGTATCTTGATTTCTCATAAAGTCATGAGCTTGCATTTGCACCCATCTAATTTTGAAGGAATGATTCTCTTCAGTGAGTTTTTGAAATTCCTTTTCCATCTGACCAATTATGCTTTTTAAAGGCACTCTTCTCATTGGCTTTTTGGACCTCTTTTGCCATTTGAGTTATTCTATTTTTTAAGGTGTTATTTTCTTCAGTCAGGCTGCTGACTCATTTTTCATGATTTTCTTACATCATTCTCATTTCTCTTCCCAATTTTTCCCCTTCTTCTCTTACTTGATTTTCAAAATCCTTCTTGAGCTTCTCCATGGCCTGTGATCAATTCATATTTTTCTTGGAGGCTTTTGATGCAGGAAGTTTGGCTTTGTTGTCTTCTTCTGGTTCTATGTTTTGATCCTCTTTGTCCCCCCAAAAGAATTTTATAGTCTGATTGTGCTTCCTCTGTTTGCTTATCTTGCCAGCCAATTACTTAACTTTTGAGCTCTTTGACATAGTAGAACTATGCTTCCAGAGTGGAGAGCTCTGTATCCCAAATTTCTGGGGTTTTATGCAGCTGTTGTCAGAGTTTTTTCCAGGCACCTGCCTCAGAACTGTAAGGAGGTCTTTCTCTCACAGCCTCAATAATCTCTGCCACACCAGCACTCCTCACCCCAGGATTGCCACTCAAGACTGCCACCCAGATCCAAGCAGGGTAAAGCAAGAGAATCCTGCCTCAGCACCAGCAGAGAGATTCCTGCAAATGCCCTCTGGCCAGTCACTTGGTCCCCCTACAATCTGTTGGCCTGGAGCTGGAAGCAGTAGCAGCGGCAGCAGTTGCAGCTGCCTTCATCTCCAATGTCACTAGGGTGGGGGCCGGACTGTGCTCTTCTCTCACCCTGGATCAACAGGATTCCCCTCTGACCTTTTACTTTCTCCTTCACATTTATGGGTTGAGAAGTTTGGAAACCACCACAGCTGCTAGTGATTCACTCTCCTGAAGTCTGCTCCAGCCCTGCCACTGGTTAGGGCTGCTCCAAGGCCAGAAACGTGCATTTCATGTGGGACTGCACTCAGCTCCTAGCCTTGTCCAATAGGCCCTTCCTGTCAGCCTGCCAGGCTGCCTTCAGCGGGAGATTTGTTTCTCTCTGTCGCTTTGTGAGTTCTGTAGCTTTAAAATTTGTTTAGAGTCATATTTTACAGGTATTGGAGGTGGTTGGAGTGGGAGCTCAAGCAAGTTCCTGCTTTTACTCCTCCATCTTGGCTCTGCCCCCTCCCCCCCAGTCACTGTTTATATTGTTTCTTGATTCTGCTTGCATTGCTTTCTTTCAGTTCATCTAGATCGTTCTATGCTTTTCTGTATTTATAATAAACATCATTTCTTACAGCACAATAATTTCCCACTACATTCATGTACAGGCATACCTCAGAAATATTGTGGATTTGGTTCCAAACCACCTCAATAAAGCAAATATCACAAAAAAAAATGAGTCACATGAATTTTTTGGTTTCCCATTGTATATAAAAGTTATGTTTACATTATATTGTAGTCTACTAACTGTGCAATAGTATTATGTCTAAAAAAATGGGTATGCCTTAATAAAAAATACTTTATTGCTAAAAAACAATAACCATCACTTGAGTCTTTAGTGAGGTGTAATCTTTTAACTGGTGAAAGGTCTTACCTCCATGTTGATGACTGCTGACTGACCAGGGTGGTGGTTGCTGAAGGGTGAGATGACTGTGGCAATTTTCTAAAATAGGACAACAATGAAGTTTGTCACATGACTTGATTCTTCCTTTCACTTGAACACTTAGAGGCCAATGTAGGGTTATTAATTGACCCAGTTTCAATATTGTTGTATCTCAGGGAAGAAGTAAGTCCAAGGAAAGGTAGAGAGAGATGGGGAAATGGCTGGTTGGTAGAGCAATCAACACACACACATATTTATTAAGTTCATCATCTGATATGGGTACAATTTGTGGCATCCTAAAATAATTACTATAGTAACATCAAAGATCACTCATCAGAAATCACCATAACAGATATAATAATAATGAAAAAATTTGAAATATTGTGAGAATTACCAAAATGTGACACAGATATGATATGAGCACATACTGTTGGAAAAATTGAGCAGAGAGACTTGTTTGATGAAAAAAACCCCGAATATCTGCAAAGTGCAATAAAGTGAAGTATAACAAAATGATGAACTATTCCCCAAATGATGAGCATCTACTTTGTTTTCAGTTCCTTGCTATTATAAAAAGAGTGACCATCAGTATTTTGGTGTATATGAGGACTTTCTTCCTTGGGGGTACGAGCCTAGTTGTGGAACCTCTGGTTCAAAAGGGTGTGGACATTTTAGTCATCTTATTTGGTTGTATCAGTTCATAGCTCCACCAAAAATGCACTAGTGTGCCTATCTTCTCACAACATCTCCAGTATTGACTATGCCAATCTTTAATAATCTTTATCAATTTGCAGAGTATAAGGTGAAACCTCAGAGTTGTTTTGATTGTCATTTTTCTTTTTATTAGTGATTTGGGACATTCTTTCATATGGTTTTTAATAGTTGGCAATTCTTCTTTTGAGTCTACTTTGTTCAGATTCTTTCACTGTTTATCTATTGGGCAATGGTTTTTGGTCATATACATATATACATGTATATTACATATATAGCTATTTTAAAATTATTTTTTATTACATTTGTTAATTTTTTTGGGTACATTTTGTTATATCCAAACTGTCTCCTTCCCTCCTTTCCCATCCTGCACTAGAGAAGGTAGAGAGAGATGGGAAAATGTCTATTGGACACAGATTTAGAAATATATGTAAAACCATACTATGTTTACTTCTATTTATCTTTCTCTGGAGGCAGACATTCATAGGTCCTTTATAACTGATTTGAGTATTTATAGTACTCAGAATAACTTGATTGTTCAAACTGAACAATGTTACTGTTACTCTATACAATGTTCTCTTGGTTCTTTCTGCTCACTTCACTTTTCATGTTTTTCTAAAATCAACCAGCTCATCATTTGTTACAGTACTGTAGTATTCCATCACAGTCATATACCATAACTTGTTTAGCCATTCCCCGGTTGATGGCATTTCCTCAATTTCCAAGTTTTTGCCACCACATAGAGAGCTGCTATAAATATTTTAGAACATATAGGTTATTTTCCTTTTTACCTGATCACCTTGGGAAATAAACCTAATAGTGGTGTTGCCAGGTCAAAGGGTATACACAGTTTTATAACTCTATGGGCATAATTCCAGATTTTTCTCCAAAATGATTGAATCAGTTCACAGTTCCACCAACAGTATATTAATATTTCAATTTTTTCACATCCTCTCCACATTTGTCTTTTTCCCTTTCTATCATTTTAGCCAATCTGATAGGTATGAGATGATATCTCAAAGTTGTTTTCATTTGCATTTCTCTAATCAATAATAATTTAGAGCATTTTTCATATGCTATAGATAGCTCTTATTTCTTCTTCTGAAAACTGCCTATTCATAGCCTTCAACCATTTATCAATTGGAAAATGATCCATATTCTTGTAAATGTGACAAAGTTCTCTCTATATATTTGAGATATGAGACCTTTATCTGAGAAACTGTCTATAAAATCTGCCCTCTCCCACAATCTTCTGCTTTCCTTCTAATCTTGGTTACTTTAGTCTTATTTGTACAAAATCTTTTTAATTCAATGTAGTAAAAATTATTTATTTTATATTTCATAATGCTCTCTGTCTCTTGTTTATTCATAAATGTATCTCCTACCATAAGTCTGCTAACATATGTTCCATGTTCTTCTAATTTTCTTGTGATATCTTCCTTTACATTTAGGTCATGTATCTATTTTAACCTTATCTTGGTAAATGGTATTGGATACTGATCTATAACCAATTTCTGCCAGACTGCTTTCCAGTTTTCTCAACGATTTTTAAAAAATCAAATATTGTATTCTTATCCCCAAAGCTTAAATCTTTACATTTGTTAAACACAAGGTTACTATAATCATTTACTACTGTATATTGTATGTCTACTCTGTTTCAATGATATACTTTTCTGTTTCTTAGCTAATATTAGTTAGTTCTGATAATGACTGCCTTATAATATAGTTTAAGGTCTGGTACTGCTAAACCTCCTTCCTTTTGTAGCGCCAATGCAATATTCACAGCACTGATGGTGACTATGAATATGCTAGCACAGTTATGAATTGCAAAATATAGAAGACTCTCTATATAGAAGACAGAAGCAAAACATTTATTCAAACACCAAAAGCCAAATTCAAACACTAGGAAAATGAATCCATCATAGCAACAAAGAAGTTAATACTCCATAACACAGCAGGGAGCCATGCCATCCTTTAGCCTTTCCATAAACAAACACTTTAGCCTTTCCATAAACAAACACTAGCCTAGCTGTCTCCTTGACTGCATCCTCTCCTCCCTCCAGCTCTAACTTCTCTGACTTCCAACTTCCTGTGGGCTCTGCTCCACCCTTCAGCAAACTCCTTCCACCACAGGCTCCATATGATTACATTTGGCCTATTGGAAGATCTTCAAATTCCCCTTACCATCACACCATTAAATTTTTTTTTCATTAGTTCCTTTGACTTTGTTCTTCAAAATGAATTTTAAAAATATTTTTTTTCTAGCTCAAGATAATATTTTTATAATTTAGGTAGAATTATCATTTTTATTATATTGTTTCTGCCCACCCATGAACAATTTATATTTTCTAATTATTAAATCTGATTTTATTTGTATAAAAACTTTTTTTAGAAAAATAATTTTGTTCATGTAGTTCCTGGGTTTGTCTTAGCAGGTGTACACCCAGATATTTTATACAGTTTGCAGTTACTTAAATGAGATATCTTTTACTCTCTCTTCTTACAGAGTTTTGTTGGTGATAGAAATGCTAATGATTTATGTGGGTTTATTTTATATCCTGCTACTTTACTAAAATTATTAATTGTTTGAACTAACTTTTTAGTTGAATCTCTAGTATTTTCCAAGTTTACCATCATATTGTCTGCAAAAAGAAATTGTTTTATTACCTCGCTGTCTATTCTGATTTCTTAGATTTCTTTTTCTTCCCTTATTGCTATTGTATTTCTAATATAATATTGAATAATACTGGTGATAATGGATATCCTTGCTTCACACTTGATCTTCTTGGGAAGGTTTCTAGCTTATCTCCATTACAAATAATACTTGCTGATTTTAGGTAGAGGCTTCTTGTAATTTTAAGGGAAAATTCATTTATATGTATGCTTTCAAGTGTTTTTAATAGGAATGAGTCATATTTTGTCAAAGCTTTTTCTGCATCTATTGATATAATCATATGATTTTTGTTACTTTTGTTATTGATGAAATCATTTATTTTAATGTTTTTCCTTATGTTAAACCATTCCTGTATTCCTCGTATGAATCCCAATTGCCCACCATGCATAATAATCTTTGTGATATATTGTTGTAATCTCCTGGCTAGTATTTTATTTAGAATTTTTCATCCCATGCATATCTAACTACTAATTGTTTATATATCATAGATTTCAATCCTTATTAGATACATTTGATACAAAAAAATTTCCCATTTGGTTGCTTCCCTTTTTGTTTTCATATAATCAAAATGAACTATTTTATCTTCTGTAATTGCCTTTATAACATGCATCTGCTACCCAGAGCTTTTAGAGGCATATGATCTGCTTCTCTTCTATTTTTCATATTATGATCTTTAATATTAAGATTATATATATCTGCTACTCTATGTACACATATATGTACTCTGGTATAAGGTCTTGATCTAATTTCTAACAAACTACTTTCCACTTTCCCCCAAAGTTTTTATCAAATGGGTAGTTCTTTCCTAAGTAATTTATCTTTTTCAGTTTATTGAATAGTTATTGAATTAATTGCTTCTGATTCTCCTTATCTAGTCTGTTTCCATTTCCTAACTAATGCTAGATTGTTTTGGTGACTTTTGCTTTATGATATAGTTTGGTGTCTGGTAGTGCTATTTCCCCTTTGTTCCAATCTCTTTTCATTATTTCCTTTGATGCTCTAGATCTTTAACTTTTCAAAAGGAATTTTGCAATTATTTTATAGAGTTTTATAAAGCATTCCTTTGATAATTTGATTGAGATAGCATTAAAAGTGTAAATTAAATTTGGGAACATTGTCATTTTTATCATGTGGATATGACCAAGCCATGAGCATTGAATATTCTTCCAGCTATTAAAATTGTTCTTTATTTCTCTAAGGAGAATTTTGTGTGATCATCGTATTATTTTATGTATTTTGTGGTATATGAAATGACATTTCCTTTTCTATTATTTTTTGGATTTTGTCATCATTATATAGAAATGTTTTTGGTTTCTAAGCATTTGTTTTATAGCCTGAAACTTTGCTAAAGGTATTGTCTCAATTAGCATCTTTGCTGATTTTCTAGGATTTATGAAGTAAATCATTGTATCATCAACAAATAGGGAGTCTCCAATTAATTTTAATTATCTCTTCAGTAACCCTTTATTGAATATTATTTTTATTGCATTGCATTCAATGTACTTGATTTTTATTATTTTCTACATTTCTTTGTAAGATTTTTTTAATGTCCTAATATATGGTAAATTTTTGTAAAGGTACCATGCACGGCTAAGAAATAAATATACTCCTTTCTATTCCTAGTCAATAATTACTAGTGGTATATCATGTCTAACTTTTCTAAAATTCAATTCAGGTTCTTAACTTTTTTTTTGTTAGATTTGTCTAGTTCTGAAAGGAGGTACATTGAGGTCCCCCATTATTTTTATTTAGTTTTTCTTTTAAGTAAAAAAATGTCATTTTATGATATATGTTCAATGTTCATCTTAATTCATTGTCTTTGGCATGTTTCCATGTAATGTAATGTCTGGGAGTGGAAAAGAATGCTTGTGGTCACTCACAGACCAGATCACAGGCTAGGAGAGTAGTAAGCACATCTCTCCTTAGATCATCCATCTTGGAAGAACAGAAAACCTACAGACCCTAAGAACTAGCTCTGAAAACAGTTGCACAAAAAAACCTGAAGCTTGGGAAAGTGCCCCCCTCAACATAAGGGCAAAAAAGCTGTGAGTCCACCCCATGATTGTCTTTGGCATTTAAGAGTGCCACCAACTTCTTTGTATTAAAATGCTGGCTTTATTAATAAAATGACTAATTACCCAGAAATTATGTCTCTTGAACTTTTTAAATGCCACACTGCTTTACCCTAACTTTTGTTTATTTCTGCTACTCTATGTTCACTCTGAGGTGGTGTTCTGTCTTTTTTGTGAAGGAAATTTGGAGAACATGAAAAGTTTTCTGATCTACTCTGACATTTTCCCTAAGTGCTATATAAATATTAGCTTTTATTACCATCTCCCTATGATGACTTGGGCTGGGAAAATGACACTGTGATTTCTCTTTGGACTTCCCAATTAGGATTAGATCTGGTATGTGGTCTGTACTGCTTCCTCCAACTTCACCATCTTGGCTTAATTTTTAAACTCTTCTTTGTAGCATGGACCCGTTTGGTAGTCTGTTGAAGCAACCCTTTCTCAGAATGTTTTCAAATACATAAAATACAGAAGATTACAAAGGAAGTCAGTTATATAAATGCATTTATCAAATGCAAAAAACAAACAAAACCCCCCAACCTTATCCTACCCTAGATTAAAATCAAACCTAGTCTGTAAATTAATCAGACTAACCTAGAGTCTAGCCCCATCCCTGAATCATGGGCTTGTCCGTGAGAAAGCAGCCCAAGTATTCATAGTCTCAGTGCCCTCTGGTGTCCAGCAGGGGTACTACAGACCCATGGGAAATCTGAAAAGGAATAGGCTGGTAGCTTAAATAGAATTTTTATCTGGTGGGCAATTCAGAGTAGGCACCCTTTTAATTATTAAAAACACTATCTTTCCCTAGGCTTTAGAAATGTAGCACTTGAACTCCATTACGAAAGGACCGCCTGTGGGGGTATCACATTTCGGACAAATTTTTCAAAAAAAATTTTTTTTATATCAGAAATGAGATAAACTGATAATCTCCTCCAAAGTGCCCCTATATGTGGGTTAACCCCTATCGGAATGTCAGCTTCTTCAGGCCAAGGACTGTCTTTGATTTTGTATTTGTAGCCCCAACACAATGCTTGGCACATAGTAAGTTCTTGATAAATGCCTTTTTATCCATTCATTATTCATTCAGATACTGACTTTTGTAACTGTGATGCATGGCAGTTATAATATTTGTCTAGAAATAAGTCTGAGAGGCCCAAATTCTGTACTCTATTTACCTTCAATATGGTAATTACATACTCAGGTATTAAGCTTGGATTTTCTACTTAAGTTTTGGTTTCTCCCCCTCTCAGAATCTCTAGTTTCCTTCAAGGCTCAGCTCAAGTGAACCTTCTCTGTGAAATTTGTTCAATCACTCTAATTGTCCTTTTTCATTCTGGATGGACAGGGCTGTGATCCTGACTAGATCTGTTAAATAAACTGGAGGCATATTGACCTATAAACAAACAAAAAATCCCAACAACAAACCATAATGTCTTTAAGGGTTGCAAAGTTATTTCATTTGACATTATCTCATTCGATACCCACAACAATCCTGTGAAATAGGTACGGTAGATATCACGGTCCCTATTTTAGAGATAGGAATGCCTGTTGTTACTTACATATCCTTCATTCTCGAAGAGGACCATGACCAAGAGGTGATTCCATGACATGAAAGTAGATTTAAGTGAGAGAGGGCTGTGAAAAGTCACCAGCCTCACTTTTTCCTCCAGAGCCATCTGGGTCCAGTGGCCAGATACATATCAGTATGACTGGAGATGGCCCTAGATGCAGTGAATAGAGATAACAAAACTAAGGCTCAAAGAAGGGGGTAGTAGGAAATGAGTTTCAGAGTGAGGATTCAAGCTCCAGATTTGCATGAATCCAGTGGTCTTTCCACTATACTGTTCTGACTACCTTTCCTGTATTGCTTTCAGTGGATGGTAGTAGTGGATCTGGAGGCAGTGACAGTGACAGCAGGAAATAGAGCAGTGGGGAATTCCTGCATCCGGGCAAGGTTGTTGGTTTAAGGCAAGAATTGTGGGAACCAGAATAGTGGGAAAGCACCACAATGTAGAAGAAAGAGCTTACCTTCCCCTAGGACTGTGTGAGTCATGTGCCCTGAGAAGGTCTTAGGAAAGGACAGTCAACTCTCCAGTGACTCTGAGTTCTTTTCCCGCGTGTCCCCAGTACCACTATAAATCTGAAATGGCAGGTCACTGATAAACGTAGGGCCCATGAAAAGAGTGGGTTGTTTCACCTGGCAACACCTCCAAAGACTTTCCTTGTTCTAGCAAGTAGGAGGCTGCTAGAGGTCCCTAGGTCCCAGGGTGGTCCTCTAAGCTTGAAGTGACTTCACAGGTCCCTGGGGAAGGCAGACAGAGGAGTATATTGTATATTGAGTACTTAGGCACTCCATTAAAAGTTCTTTGTGTTTTTTCTTTTATATATAATAAGCTTCTTCTTTGTTCTAAGTTCTTGGCAGCATGATGCTTACAAAATAACAGAAGACTGTTAGATGAGAGCTAGAAATGAGTCACATTTTGAAATTTCCAGAGGAAATCTTAAGCAGGACCAATATTGGTCAAAAAAGTTATAATTATTGAGAAAGCCTCCAAGATTGAGCTTGGTCTCTCTCTCTACTCAATCACATAGGTGAAACACAGATGGTTGCTATACATGACAGAATGCACTTCACTTCTGGTTGGAGTACAGTGGTGGTAGTAATAGAAGCATTCTCTTTGCTTCACATTTGTTCTCACTTTGTTCTACACAGTTCTGACCATATCACTATCTTCTTCAATAACATTCAGTGGCTCCCTGTTACCTCTAGGAATTAAATTTATAAGAACATGAATCATTCTCTAATTAAGGTCAAAGGAGCAGTTTTCTGAAGAAATCAAAGCTATCTATAGACATACAGAAAATGCTCTAAATCATTATTGATTAGAGAAATTCAATTTAAAACAGCTCTGAGGTGCCATCTAATACTTACAAGATTGAATAATATGACAGAAGAGGAAAATGACAAATATGGAGGGGATATGGGAAAAAATAGAAACACTAATGCACTATCGGTGGAGCTGTGAACCAATCCAACTATTCTGGAGAAAATTTGGAACTATGCCCAAAAGGCTATAAAAATTTGACCCAGTGATACTATTAATTACTATATCAAAGAGATTTTTTTAAGGAAAGGGACCAATTTGTACAAAAAATATTTATGTAGCTCTTTTTGTGATGGCAAAGAGTTAGGGAAGTCTATTGATTGGGGAATGGTTGAACAAATTGTGGTTTATGATTGTGATGGAATACTATTGCAGGACACTTTTAGAAAAATCTGTAAAAATGTACACAAACTGATGTGAAATAAAGTGAGAAGAACCAGAAGAACACTGCACACAATGCTGTATGATGATCAACTGTGAGTGACAGCTCTTCCCAGCAAAACAAAGATCCAAAACAATTCCCAAGAACTTGTACCAAAAAATGCTATGCACCTCCAGAGAAAGAACTGATGGCATCTGAATGCAAATTGAAGCATGCTTAAAATTTTTTTCTTTCTTCTTCTTCTTTTATTTTGTCTGCATTTTCTTTCTTTCTTTCTTTCTTTCTTTCTTTCTTTCTTTCTTTCTTTCTTTCTTTCTTTCTTTCTTTCTTTCTTTCTTTCTTTCTTCCTTTCTTCCTTCCTTCCTTCCTTCCTTCCGTCCTTCCTTCCTTCCTTCCTTCCTTCCGTCCTTCCGTCCTTCCGTCCTTTCTTCCTTCCTTCCTTCCTTCCTTCCTTCCTTCCTTTCTTTCTTTCTTTCTTTCTTTCTTTCTTTCTTTCTTTCTTTCTT
>NW_027187271.1:1019851-1033424 GCF_028583685.1 Petaurus breviceps papuanus | reverse complement strand
CTTTCTTTCTTTCTTTCTTTCTTTCTTTCTTTCTTTCTTTCTTTCTTCCTTCCTTTCTTCCTTTCTTCCTTTCTTTCTTTTTTTAAAAGCAATTGAGGTTAAGTAACTTGCCCAAGGTTACATGGCCAGTTTTTTTTTGTGTGGGTGTTAAGTATCTGAGGCCAGAACCGATCCCGGGTCCTCCCAACTCCAGGGCCAGCGCTCTCACTCACTGCGCCACCTAGCCACCGCTGCATTTTCTTTTGCAACATGACTAATATAGAAATGTTTTACACATATATAACTTATATCGAATTGCTTGCCTTCTCAGTCGGGGAGAGAGGAGGGAGGAAGAGAGAGAATTTGGAATTAAAAAAATTTTTTTTAATGTAAAAATTTTTGTTTACAATGTAAATGAGAAAAAATAAATAAAAAAGAAAGTCTTTAGAACTCTGATTGGTTGTTGCCCTTCATGACAAAATGACATCATTATGTCAGGATCAATGTACAATATGTACAATTGTGACTGATCAGACCAATACAAGCTCCGAAGGCTCCATCACAAGTTGGGCACAAATAGTTCATATGAAGATTTGAAGATGACTTAAATTTGCATATCCCATGTTTCCTTTAAGCCACTGTAATTCTTCTTTGTTCATAGAGCACAGCACCTTCTTTGATGTGGGCACACCATGCTGGGAGGTCCTGTGTCAATGTCTCCCATGTTTCACAACTGATTCCAAAGTTCTTTTTTTTTTTTTTTAATTTAAAATTTTTCATCTTTTTCCCCAAAGTTCTTCAGAGAAACCTCGAGAGTGTCCTTGTATCTCTTCTTCTGACCTCTATGTGAGCATTTGCCTTGTCTGGGTTCTTCATAAAATAGTCTTTTAGGCAAATGTATGTTTGGCATTTGAATGACAGGGCCAGCCCATTGGAGCTGCACTCTCTGCAGTAGAGTTTCAATGCTTAGTTTGAGTAAGGCCCTCAGTGTCTGGCACCTTATCCTGCCAGGTGATCTTCAGAATCTTCCTAAGATAATTCAAATGGAAGCAATTCAGTCTCCTGGCTTGGAGCTGGTAGACTGTCCGGGTTTCACAGGCATACAACAATGAAGTGCACAGCAGGGCTCTGCAGGCCTTCAGTTTGGCAGGCAACTTGATTATTCCTTTCCCACATTTTCCTTTGGAGGCTTCCAAGCACTAAGGTAGCTCTGGTCATTCATGCATCAACATCATCATCTGTGTGTACATCCCTGGAAAGTAAGTGGCAAGGTGAGTGAACTTATCCACAGTATTTAAAACTTCTCCACTTGTTGTAACCAATGGTTCCGAGTGTGAATGGTGTGGTGCAGCTGGTGAAGAACCTTTGTTTTCTTGGTGTTAATTGTCAGGTCAAAATTAGCACAAGTAGCAGAGAATCTAACCGACTCTGTTGCATGTCAGAGTCAGAGGCTGCTTTAAGTGCACAATTATCTGTGAATACAAAGTCACGCACTTTCCTTCTACTTTTGTCTTAGCTTGTAGCCTTTTCAAGTTAAATAATTTACTGTCATTGCAGTAGCTGGCTTTGATTTTTGTCCTTGTTGAAGGTGTCTGACAACACTGCTGAAAACATTATGCTAAAAAGTACGTGAGCAAGCAAGCAAACAGCCTTGTTTCACTCCATTGGTGACTGGTGCTAGAGCACTGTCCATTATCTAGAACCTATCCAAGCATTCTGTCATGGAACTGACATACAATACTGATGAACTTCTCTGGGCACTCACATTTTGTCATAATTGTCCATGGGCCCTCACAATTGACAATATCAAAGGCCTTGGTCAGATCAACAAATGTTGTGTACAGATCTCTGTTCTACTCCTGACATTTTTCCTGGAGTTGTTGAGCAACAAATACCATATTGACTGTTCCTCAGTCCTTTCTGAAGTCACATTGGCTCTCAGGTAAATGACTATCTTCCAGGTGAAGGATCAACCTATTAAAGAGGACACTGGCAAGAATCTCTGTGACAATGAATAATACCATGCCCACCACCACCCCCTGCCACCCCACACCGTGATTATCACTGGACAACAATCTATTTCCCTTACATTTATAGAGATGGACAATGGAGGCATCCTTGAGCTCCTGGGGGATAACTTCTTCTTGCCATATAACCTGAAAAATTTCAGTCAGTTCAGCCAGTGAAAGCCCAGTGAAAGCCAGCAGTAAGACCTTGAGCCCTAGCACAAAAATTGGGACAATGTAGGACCAGAGCTCAGCTCTCACATAAAAACACCAAGTTATACAATAGGCAGGGAAAAAAAGAATTTGACTATAGAAAGTTACTATGGTGACACAAAGGCACAAACTTAGAAAGGTACAATAGTGTCAAAATAGCTTTTTGTGAAGTCTCAAAGAAAAATGTAATTTGGTGTCAGGCTCAAAAAGAATTCCTAGAAGAATCATAGGTTAATCTGATTTAAAAGAAAGAAGAAAACAAAGTATCCAGTATCAAAAATAAGAAAGGTGAATTTACCACCAATGAAGAGGAAATTAAAGCAATCATTAAGAAATATTTTGCCCAATTATATGCCAATAAATTTGACAATCTGAGTGAAATTGATACTTATGAAAATATAAATTGTCCAGATTAACAGAAGAGGAAATAAAATACTTAAATGATCCCATTTTATTTTTATTTATTTATTTTTACCCCATTTTAGAAATAGAAATTGAATAAGCCATCAATGGATTCTCTAAGAAAAAAAAATCCCCAGGGACAGATGTATTCACAAGCGAACTCTACTAAAAATTTAAAGAACAATTAATTCTAAAACTATATAAATTATTTGGGGAAATAGGTGAAGGAGTCCTACCAAGTTCCTTTTATGACACAAACATGGTATTATGATATTAAACCAGGAGGAGCCAAAATAGAGAAAGAAAATTATAGCTCAAATTCCCTAATGAATACTGATACAAAAATTTTTAAATAAAACACTAGCAAGGAGATTACAGCAATATCATAAATTATGTGCTATACATCAAGATTACACATTATGATCAAGTGGCATTTATATCAGGAATGCAAGTCTGGTTCAATATTAGAAAAACTAATATTGATGCACTAGCATCAATAATAAAACCAACAGGAATCATATGATTATCTCAATAGATGTGAAAAAGCTTTTGACAAAAATGAAGTACTTATTTCTGTTAGAAATACTAGAGAGTATAGGAATAAATGGAGCTTTCCTTAAAATGATAAGTAATATTTATCTGATGGTCTTATTACTGATGGTTTTACACCAGTAAGCATTATCTGTAATGGGGATAAGTTAGAAACCTTTCCAGTAAGATCAGGGGTGAAACAAGGGTGCCCATTATCACTTCTATTATTTAATATTGTACTAGAAATGTTGGTAATAAGAGAAGAAAAAGAAATTTAAGGATAAGAATAGGCAATGAAGAAACAAAACTATTACTCTTTCTAGATGATATGATGGTATACTTAGAGAATCAATTAAAAAACTACTTTAAATAATTAACAATTTTAGCAAAGTTGGAGAATGTAAAATAAACCCACAAATCATCGGCATTTCTATATATTACCAAAAAAGTTCAGCAGCAAGAAATAAAGAGAGAAATAGCATTTAAAATAACTGTAAACAACATAAAATACTTGGAAGTTTACCTACCAAGACAAACCCAGGAACTATATGGGCACAATTACAAAACACTTCACACAAATAAGGTCAGATCTAAACAACTGGTGAAATATCAACTGCTCATGAGTAGGCTGAGCCAATATAAATAAAAAATACAGTTCTATCTAAATGAATTGGTTTATTCAGTGCCATATCAATCAAACTACTAAAAAACTGTTTTATAGAACTAGAAAAAAATAATAAAATTCATCTGGAAGAACAAAATGTCAAGAATATCAAGGAAATTAATGAAAAAATGCATAGGAAAGTGGTCCAGTTGTGCTAGCTCTCAAACTATACTACAAAGCAGCAATCATCAAAACTATCTGGTGCTGGCCAAGAAACGTAGTGATGGATCAGCAGAATAGATTAAGTACACAAGACACAATTGCAAATTACCATAGTAATCTATTATTTGATAAACCCAAAGACCCCAGCTTCTTGAATAAAAAACTCACTATTTGACAAAAACTGCTAGGAAAACTGGAAAATAGTAGAGCAGAAACTAGGTATAGACCAAGTTACACCATATACAAAAATAAGATCAAAATGGGTATGTGATTCAGACATAAAGAATGATACCATAAACAAATTAGAGTATCATGGAATAGTTTGTTTGTCAAATCTATGGATAAGGGAAGAATTTATGACCAAACAGACAGAGCATTACAGGATGTAAAATGGATAATTTTGACTATATTAAATTAAAACACAATACAACCAATATTAGAAAAAAAGCAGAAAACTGGAAAATAATTTTTACAGCAAATGTTACTGATAAGAGAAACATAAAATATATAGAGAACTGAGTCAAATTTATAAGGATACAAGTCACTCCTCAAATGACAAATGGTCAAAGGATATGAATAGGCAATTTTAGATGAAGAAATCAAAGCTATCTATAATCATATGAAAAAAATGTTCTAAATCACTATTGATTAGAGAAATGCAAATTTAAACAATTCTGAGGTATCACCTCACACACAATATCAGATTGGTTAATATGACAGAAAAGGAAAATAATAAATGTTGGAGAGGATGTGGGAAGACTGGGACACTAATGCACTATTGGTGGAGTTCTGAACTGATCCAACCATTCTGGAGAGCAATTTGGAACTATGCTCAAGGGGCTATTGATCTGTGCATACCTTTTGACCCCGTTGATACTATTACTAGGTCTATATCCCAAAGAGATTTTTTTTTAAAGAGGAAAGGGGCAGCTAGGTGGTACAGTGAATAAAGCACTGACCCTGGAGTCAGGAGGACCTGAGTTCAAATCCAGTCTCAGACACTTGACACTTACTAGCTGTGTGACCTTGGGCAAGTCACTTAATCCCAGTTGCCTTTCCTTTCCCCCCCTCCTCCCAAAAAGGAAATGAACCTATTTGTACAAAAAAAAAATTATAGCAGCCTTCTTTTGTGTGGTGGCAAAGAATTAGAAATTGAGCGGATACTCATCAATTGGGGAATAACTGAACAAGTTTTGAAATATGATTGTGATGGAATACTATTGTGCTTTAAGAAATGAGGAGCAGGATGCTTTGAGAAAAACCTGGAAAGACATACATGAACTGATGTGAAATTAAGTGAGCAGAACCAGGAGAACATTGTACATAGTAACAGCAATATTGTGTGATGATCAGCTGTGAATGACTTAGTTATTCTCAGCAATACAATGATCTAAGACAATTTCAAAAGACTCATGATGAAAAATGCTATCCACCTCCAGAAAAAGGATTGATAGAATCTGAATGCATATTGCAGCATACTATTTTTCACTATCTTTTGTGAGGGTATTTTTTTTCCTTTTGTTCTATTTCTACTTTCACAACATGACTAATGTGGAAATATGTTTTGCATGATTGCACATGTATAACCTCTATCAGATTGCTTGCCCTCTTGGGGAGGGAGGAAGGAGGGGAGGGGGGAAATTTGTAACTCAAACTCTAATAAAAAAGAATGTTGAAAATTGTCTTTTCATGTAATTGGAAAAAGTAAAATACTATTTACATTTTTAAAAAGAAAAGAAAAAAGGAAATAGCAGCTTAAACTCAATTCTCTCATATCTTTGTAGTGGGAGCAATGTCCTAAGGCCTAACCCCAAGCAGGTTATACCAGTTTTTCCTTAAAAGGTATTGAAACTTTCCTCAAGCTGTAATTGGCTCAAGGGATACTAAAACTCAGACTGTTAACCATAGTTTCTTTGTCACCTGACTAAGACACAGTCAGGGCACAAGAGGCTAAGAGTTCTTTCCTCAGGCTTCAGATAAGCAGTATGACCAAAGGTATATATGAAATGTTGAATTCAGTTGAATCAATTTTATCCTTAGTGAATATCCCTTCTCTGTTCTGAATGTCCTTCCCCTGCTATGGTGAAGTAAATTTCCTTTCGTTAACAAGTAAATGGGTGGCTAGGTGGCACAGTTAATAGAGAACAGGCCCTAGAGTCAGGAGAACCTGAATTCAAATCTGGCCTCAGATACTTAACACTAGCTGTGTGACCTTGGGCAAGTCACTTAACCCCAACTGCCCCTCCATAAAGCAAACAAAAACAAGTAAATGAACTACGAGCATCTCATTTCATTCCAATCCTGAACCTATGGTATTCAACTATTCTGGTTAAACCTGGACCAGACTGGTCAGCATTGCCAAAACATTTGGTCCCAGAACAGGAAAGAGGTGCTCAGCTAAATCAACTATTCTCAATAGACATCCCTTCCCCACTCTGAATGTGCTTCCCCTGTTATGGCTTAGTAAACCCCTATGTTGATAGTTAGATGGACTGGGTAGAAGTCCAGTCTCAGTTGTTTTTTCTTCCATTTCCTCCACACCTCCCTAGCCAATAATGTTGGTCTAGGGATACGATTAGTTAAGAACTTAAAACCTCTTTCTTGACCACTATCTCTTAACAGAGAGGGAGAATAGCACTTAGCAGCTCACCAACTTGGCCCCTTCCCATCAATGCTGATTACCCAAAGGATCATCACAGTGAATAGTAAGTAAACTTATTTCTCCAAGTAAGCAGCAAAATGAAATTGATAATGTCTTACAGATTAGAATAAACCAGAAAAATCCCCATGAGGGAATGAGCTCTGTATACGGAAGTGAGATGAGATCTCGCTCATCCAAGAGAGGGCCTGATCTCATGCAAGGGCAAATTCTCCAAAATTTGTAGGGAGGTAAGCTAGAAATCAGGGGTATATTGAGGAATTAGATTTCCTACATGTCTTCTAGATATTTTTTTTCCTTTCTTCAGATAATTTTTTTCTCCTCTCTGAAGTCTGTCTTGAAAAGATGCTGGAACCATATGTGACTCTCAAAGAAGGCTTGAAGAAGGTTTCTCCTCTCCAAAGCTCTCAAGCCAACCATATACTGTCACATCAGCCTTCTCTCCACAAATTAGGAGAATATCATGGAAAATGCTCCAAGCTTGATTGGAAACCCAGCCTACATTCCTAACATATTGTTATATACAGTAATGATATCCATAGTCTCTATGGGAGGAGCTGTATATACATTGAGTACCTTTCCAGGAGGAACACTGTTAATTTTTTATGGGGAAACCATAGAGATGAGCCATACCTAAACTTTGCTTAGAATTTTTCCCTGGAGTTTTACTTCAGGGTGAGGCCATAATGAATCAGACAGAGAAGCCTGATTCATTTTGGGGTCAAGCTGCCCTTAGGATGAACCTAGTTTGTGTGAGTTAAGAACAGTAGTCCTTTGTGGGAAAGGGGTCTCTTGACATGAGGTCATTTAAATCTCCCATTGGGACCTGGGGTAAGCTGAGAATGTCTCTGGGGAAGGCGGAACAGAGGTATTGGGTGAGGGTGATTGCCCACTCATTCCATATGCCTCAAGTACTCTAAGGGAGAATGATAGGCATGAAAGGCTATGGGTATTTATGCCCTTAACCCCTCCACATCCCAACCCAACTCTACAAGGTCTCAAAGACATCAGGGCAAGTGAGTATAAATTTCTATTGTGGCAGAGAAGTCACAGTTGTCCCCACCTAATCTGGGTCTGTACTCCTCACCCGTAGGATCCTCCTATCTATCTACTCTCCATTTTGGGGAGAGTTTGTCATCTAAGTGTGCAGGAGGGTATGAGTTGTAGGGGGTAGCATCTAAAGTGTAGGTGGAGATGAGGCCATCATTGCGCATTGACTGAGGTTTGTCTTTAATACCATCCCAAAAGATCATGGAAAGTTAGAGCTGGAAGATAGCTTAGAAGCTATTTCTTTCTTTCCTTCTTTCCTTCCTTCCTTCTTTCTTTCTTTCTCTCTCTTTCTCTTTCTTTCTTTCTTTCTCTCTCTCTCTTTCTCTTTCTTTCTTTCTTTCTTTCTTTCTTTCTTTCTTTCTTTCTTTCTTTCTTTCTTTCTTTCTTTCTTTCTTTCTTTCTTTCTTTCTTTCTTTCTTTCTTTCTTTCTATCTTTCTTTCTTTCTTTCATGTTTTTTCTGGTCATTCCCAACTCTTCATGACCCCTTTTGAGGTTTTCTTGGCAAAGATACTGGAGTGGTTTGCCATTTCCTTCTCTAGTTCATTTTACTGATGAGGAAATTAAGGCAAACAGGGTGAAATGCCTTGCCTAGGGTCACACAACTAGTAAGTGACTAAGGCTGGATTTGAACTCAGGAAGAGGAGCCTTCCTAACTCCAGGCCTGGCACTCTATCCACAGTGCCACCTCACTGCCATCATTTTACTGAAAAAGGAATCAGGACAGGCCCAGAGGAATTACTAGCCCAAGGTCACTTGAGCATTGAACTAGTGGCAAGACTGGGATTAGAATTCAGGTCTCCTGACTCTTGATCCCTGCTCTCTTCCTTTTCCCTCCAATCTTTCATTTCCCTTCCCTTTCACCCATTTCTTTCCAGCTGGATAATACTCTCTAGTTTGCTGTCAATTAATCCTCAACTGAGGAGTTAGTTGGTAAGAATTTCGAGTGTAACAGACCTCCCAGGAAAATATGTATTCTAACAGAGGATTCTTGAAAATTCAAAGGACTCTGATGATGGAAATTTCAGTCACCAAGTCAGTGAAGCAAGGAAGTATCAGCTAAAAGGAACATTAGAGATCATCAACCCCTTCATTTTACAAATAAGGAAACTGGTCACATGGTAATAAGTCTCAGATCCAGGATTTGAAACTAGGGACTCTGATTCCAAACCCAGCACTCTTTCTACTATACCATCTTGCCTCTTTTCCTCCATGAAAGCAGGTTCAGTCCAACACTGACTTTTCCTAGCATTTGTCTCTCCTCCCTTCCTCCCCAATAGATCTCAGTGAT
Organism: Petaurus breviceps papuanus; assembly: GCF_028583685.1. Classification (NCBI taxonomy): domain Eukaryota; kingdom Metazoa; phylum Chordata; class Mammalia; order Diprotodontia; family Petauridae; genus Petaurus; species Petaurus breviceps. The sequence goes on along the minus strand of NW_027187271.1, from coordinate 1,024,469 downwards.
GTCACTCGTCCCCAAACAGCTAAAATGCCAGGAGATTGTTAGGAATGGGGAGGGGCCAGGTCATATCTTCCTCCACTGGACATGTGGGAAGATTGAATCAAGGCAATAAAAGTCCTCTTGGTACCTTTAGCACTAGAAGGGAAAGGTGTGGGCAGTCACATTCCTGGGCCTAACACAGAGCTATGCCTGCTGTGATAGAAATGGACAGAGGCAAAGGTCTTTAAGGCCATAAATATGAATAGTGGTACCACCTAGTAGGAATTTTTGTTGTTCAGTTGTTTTGATTGTGGCTGACTTTTTGGGATTTGAGATTTTCTATTTGGGCTTTTCTTGGCAAAGATACTGGGGCAGTTTGCCATTTCCTTCTCCAGCTCATTTTACAGATGAGGAACTGAGGCAAACAAGGTTAAGTGATTTGCTCAAGGTCACACCGCTAGTAAGTGTTTGAGGTCAGATTTGAACTCAGGGAGATACATCTTCCTGATTCCAGGCCTGGCATTCTCTATCCACTGAAACAGCTAGCTGCCCCACAGTGGGAATAGGGTGGTGCTACTAAATTATTAAATTAAATAAATAAATTAAAGCTGCCAGCCTGCTTTCTTAGCAATTCAGGGACCAGGAATCCTGGGTGAAGACAGTTTTGGGGTATGATGGCCTAACATGGGAGGTGGCTTGAGGGACAGAGGACAAGAGAGATTGGCTTCATGAGGAATCTCTTTATGTCCTACCCCTAACCTTTTGTACCTTGGCTTTTCTGGGCTATGTGGTCCTACTCTACAGACTTATGCCTCCAGCCTTTGAATAACCATCCCTACCACAATCTTAAGTCTCTGTCCTTGCTACCATCACACCCCAGTGTCCCCTTGTTCTGTGCAAGTGTCTAAGGTAGCAATCACCTATTTTGGGGTGTTTAGGAATGGTTGGTACTAGAGGGTTAGGAGAAGTTCCCTGTTGGTTAGGAGAAATGTGACTCACTTCTATCCCTTCAACACATCGTCACTACCACTACTACCCAAGGACTGAGTGCTGTCCCATTTAGGGACAAAGTTCCCCCTCTGGGGGGGAGGATGCACTTCTCCAGTTCCTTCTACAGAAACAAGTACTTATGATCTCTGGACCTCAAGTTAGAATATGCTGGAGCCTTTGCTCCTACCCTTGCTGCTCCATGTCTCTGCTTCTTTTATTGTTTCTGCTAAGCAGGACAATTAGGGAACCTGCCCCATCTTGATGTGAACTAATTCTGGCTCCCCTGATTTTACCACCACACTTATTTCAGCGAGAGACAGAAAGTAGGATCACACCTGCAGCTTCTGGGAAAGGTAGGAGAAGACTTCCCTTTCCTTACTGTCCAAGGGGCCTCAGAATTGAGGAATTGCCACTTTTATCTCCTTTGGAAGGGTTCTCTGAGAGCTCTCTCAGTGACCCAGGAGGATCGTCCATCTGAACTGAGAATGGAGAAGAGAAATGAGAAGGGTCTTATGGAGGGTCCCTATCATTCCTCCTTATTCAGGATTTACCTTGGCTTAGGGACTCTTCTAGTTAGAGACCTTTCTCCTGTTTACAGAGACTCAAATCAAAGTTTCCAGAGAGCTTGGATAGTTTCCAGAAGGTTGGAGATTGTTAGTGCTTCGGCTCAGAACTAAGAGCCATGGTGGTGGGAGAAACAAGAGTCGATGTAAGTCTAACCACAAGGGGGAGCTCATGAGCAAGGCCAAGAGCCCTTCAGCTCCAGGAACCCTTAGGACAGTGGTCCAGTTACAGCCTTAGCCGCAATAAAGCTGACCCATGACCAGTTGAAGCCTTCTAACTGAACAAGGGCATATTCGGGAAGCTGCTCCTTCAGCCCTCATTTCTTGGATTACGCCAGAGTTTCTCAAAATGTGTTCTGGAGACCACCCAGGATCCCCAAGATCCTTTCAAGGAATCCACGAGGTCAAAATTATTTTCATAATGTTTTAATTTCTAATGACAAATATCGACAGAAATAAATACATAAACAAAAGCTATTTGGGGTCCTCAATAATTTTTTAGAGTGTAAAGGGCCCCGAGACCAAAAACTTTAGAGAACATATGCTACTTTTTCAGGCTTTCTCCATGGGAAGACTGCTCTGCCAATATGCCTTCAGCCTTCAGGTTAATGCTGTGTCTTTCTGCTCTGCTCCACAGTAGGATTTCTTCCTCCTGAATTTAATGAACACCAAAAAAGGGAGAACATTTCTACATACAAAGTAGAACAGAAAAGAGAGCTTATATAAGAAACCATAAATCTTTACTACATATAGTAGTAAATATAAGAAATTCAGCATGCTATGTTCCAAGTTGTCTTGCTTGTCTGCCTTCTGATCTCCCTTCTGTTTTCTTTTCTCCATTTTAAAATTATGTTTCAATGAAGTCATTTTTCACTTCTTTTTGGGTCAAAACTACTGATAATTCCCCTCCTCCCCCTGAAATCCTTCCAATGGGGAAAACATAAGTGTAGGCAAGCAAAAACAAATTCACACATTTTGCAAAATGTCCAAAAATGTATGTTTTGTTTTGCGTATTGGATCTATCAGCCTTCTGTCAAGAGATGAGTAGTATGCTTCCTCATCAGGCTTCTGAAGTCATGGCTGGTCATTGCACTGATCAAAGTTCTTAAGTCTTTCAAAAGTTTATGTGTTGGGGGTGGCTAGGTAGCGCAGTGAGTAAAGCAACAGCCCCAGAGTTGGGAGGACCTGAGTTCGGTTCCAGCCTCAGACACTTAACACAAAAAAACTAGCCATGTAACCTTGGGCAAGTTACTTAACCCCAACTGCCCACCTAAAGGCAAAAAAAAAAAAAAATTTTATGTGTTGTTGCCATGTAAATTGTTCTGCTCACTTTACTCTGCATTAATTCATACAAGTTTTCCTACTTTTCTCATTCTTTTCTTCATTTCTGATGGTTCAATAATATTTTATTATGTCTATTTACCATAATTTATTCAGCCATTCTCCAACTGATGGCCATCTCCTTTGTTTACAATTCTTAGTTATAACAAAAAGAGCTGTCATAAATTTTTTTGTTTTTCATATGTAAAATACAAATATTCTTTCATATTATTTCAATCAATTAATAAACATTTATTAAGTGGCTTCTATGTACCAGTCACTGTGCTAAGTATTGGAAATACAAAAAGAGGCAAAAAGACAATATAATAGATTTTTCAGATCTACTTAATACAGTCCTAATCTCTCTCAGCCTCCAAGTCTTCCATCTCCAACTGCTTATTAAATAACCGAACATATTTATATATGTATCATAGACATTTTGAATTCGTCAAGTCTAAAACAGAACTTATTATCTTTCTCCTAAACCCCTCTTTTCTTACTAACTTCCTTATTATTGGAGAGGATACCACCATCCTCCCAGGTTGTAGTGGATAGAGCAAAAACTTGAATTCAAATTCAGCCTTATAAGTGGTGTGAGTCTAGGCAAGTCACTTAATCTCTATCTGCCTTAGTTTCCTCATCTGTGAAATGGAGATAATAATAATACCTATCTCAGAGGCATGTTGTGAAGATGAAATGAGTTATTTGTAAAGCACTTTGCAAATGTCATAGCATTACATAAATGCTGTTATTATTAATAATTTTCATCTCCTCTGCCACAGTCACTCCACATATCCAGTCAGTTGCCAAGTCATAGATTTCTCTATTCACCCAGCTCCTACTATGATGCATACCTTCATTACCTCTTGCCTGGACAAATATATATATGAGTGGATACAAACACACACACACACACACACACACACACCAGCCTGCTAATTGTTGGTCTCTCTGCCTCAAGCCTCTCTTGCCTCCAGTCCATCCTTCATTTGGCTACCAAAATTATTTTCCTAAAGTTCAGGTCATTGTCACCACCCCCAACACTTCCACTCAATAAACTCCAGTGGTTCCCTATTACCTCCAGGATCAAATATAAAATCTTCTGTTTGGCTTTTAAAGCCCTTCACATTATGCCCCTTCCTACCTTTCCAGTCTTTTTATACCCCATGTATTCTGTAATCCAATGATACTGATCTCCTTGCTATTCTTTACGCAAGACATTTGATCTCTCAACTTTCACTAGTTTCACTAGTATTTTCACTGTTGTCCTACATGCCTGGAATGATCTCTCTCTCTGTGTCTCTGTCTCTGTCTCCATCTCTCTCTCTCTCCTGGCTTTAAATCCCAGATAAAATCCCACCTTCACCAAGAAGCCTTTTCAAATTCCCCTTTAGTGCCTGTTGATTCTCTCCAATTTATCCTCTGTATCTCTTGTTTGTACATAGTTATTTGTATGTTCTCCACCAATTAACTATGGGCTCTTAGGGAGAATGGAGTGGATTTGTGTGTGTGTGTGTATATACACACATATATACATACATATTAAATACACATATTATCTATACATAAATATATTTGTATTATTAGCGCTTAGAGTGCCTGACAGGTGTGAAAAAGAGATAGGCAGAGAGAGTGACAGAGGCAGAGGTGGGGGAAAAAGAGAGAGACAGACAGACAGACAGAAAGAGAGAGAGAGAGACAGAAAGAGAGAGAGAGACAGACAGAGAGAGAGAGAGACAGAGACAGAGAGAGAGAGAGAGAGAGAGAGA
>NW_027187271.1:992569-1019751 GCF_028583685.1 Petaurus breviceps papuanus | reverse complement strand
AGAGAGAGAGAGAGAGAGAGAGAGAGAGAGAGAGAGAGAGAGAGAGCGAGAGAGAGAGAGAGAGAGAGAGAGAGAGAGAGAGAGAGAGAGAGAGAGAGAGAAGAGAGAGAGGGGAGAGAGAGAGACAAGAAAGGAGAGAGAAGAGAAAGTAGAGAGAGAAAGAGGGAGCGAGAAGGAGAGAGAAAGAAAAAGAGAGAGAGAGGGAGAGAGAGAGAGAGAGAGAGAGAGAGAGAGAGAGAGAGAGAGAGAGAGAGAGAGAGAGAGAGAGAGAGAGAGAGAGTTCTAGATCTCGTCCAAGGAGAACTCCCTAGAGTCTCTACTGTAGTTAGCTGGGAATAGGACATGAAGGAGACTGCCAGCTCCTCTCATGTTGGCTTCTTTCCAGAGTCTTTTCCTTCAGCAACCTGAAGTGGAGTTGGCCTCTTCCATCTTCTCTCTCCAGGTTGGAAGCCAAAAGTGCCCAAAGCAACTCAAAATTCGAAAACTCCAAGAAGACTTGAAGAAGGCTGGAGCTCTCTTACCTCTTGCCAACTCTGTCCCACTCACCACCCCCACACACCATGCAAAGCAGGGCATTCGTCTCCACAAATGAGGAGAACTCGTGGGCTTTGGGACGGGGTTATATAAACATCTACTAAATAGAAGGTTGAGCAAGAGTAATTATAACATTAACATGCCATCCATAAACCTAGGCCTCCTCTTGCCACTAATGCACATGTGCCCATGGGAAGAGTAGATACAAACATAGAGTACTTACTACTGTCGAGAGGGAATCCATGTGTGAAGGGAGGGCAACTCACAGCCCAGGAGCTGCGGCCCTGGATGTCCTTTGTTTTCCTTAGGAGCAGCTCATGCAGAGGTCTATTGATAGACATGGCACCAGTACTGCTAAGCTGGGCTACTGTTCTGGGACTGTTCTGCTTCTTTTCAGGATGAGCCACTCTTTCCTACTGCTAAGGTGGTGCTAAATTCTTTCAGAGAAAGAGAAGAGACCCTTAGTATGGGATTTGTAGAGTTTTCTCAATTCTGCATCTTTGGCTGGGATATGAGGGGTTTCTACCTCCACGGCAACAGGAGACAGTACAAACAAAGGTAGTGTAATACTCTATTCCAATAATAATTCATTTTAAGTGTAGGGAATCATATCCAATGGTCCCTAAGGTCTTTTTGGCTGCTTTGTCTTCAGCTTTAGTGAGTTTATTTTTGGTGAAAATTACTGAATTCAGTTACACCCCAAGACTCCAACTTAGGAAAATTCTTAACATCTAGGCAGATTTTGCACTCTGTATCTCTTGTTGACCCCTGGCCTCTTTGTGGTTGAGGTAAAACTAAATTTACTCGAAATGTTTGGGTAATTAAAATAGCAGGTTATATTATAATGCATGTGGATAGACAGGCATTTGGAAGAGAAAATGGGGGAAGAGGTCTTCCTTCCTGAATCCTCCACTCCAAGCGTCCTGTAGAGCTAGTGACTCTCCTTGATAGCTTGCATTTCTGCCTTAGTTCAATGCTCTCTTTGTTCCTCAAAGGTGCTCTGGAAATGCCATTCTTGCTCCAACCTCACAGCTCAAACCCTCGGAATCTCTCCCTCCCTTCTGAGATAGCTTTTTCCATTTATACAAATTGCTGAGACCCTGTGTCTTAAACAATGGCTTTGACTGATTCAAAGTATACAGGTCTTGTTCACCACTCAGTTCTGATTGTCTGATTCAGTCAGAACTTGGTCTTATCTAGTTGAGCTATCAGAGCAAAAAATGGAGGGCGGGGTGTCTACACCCTTATCCTTATGTAGTAAAGGCTTTCTAGCACCAATCATCTCTTACTGGCAGCAGGTGGCAGTGCAGAGAAAGGGAATTTACTGCTTTTCTTCTATTATGGCTCTTTTCTACCAATCTTTTCTTAAGACTCTTCACAGTCTAAAGCAGGATCGCTTCACCTTTCAGTTTAAAAAAACTCACCTCTAGCTTACAGTGATTAGCAAAATACTTATTTCTTCCAGATAAACCATAACCATGCAATCACATGTGTCCAATAATCACAAATAATTCTGGAGTGCAGTGTTGCCCAGCACTCCACCCAACACACACCCAACACTCACCTCCAAAGCACCCCTGTCAGTCACATGAAAATCAGATGCTAGGAAACAAAACACAGCAGCCATGTTTACTCTGAGCAAATGCCTTGTCTCTGCAAGCTCCTTTCTTAGTATTTCTCAAATATACAAGTCTCACTTTAAGTTTTTGCCCTTTTAAAGAACAAATTGTCAAGGGCATCCCCTCAGATGCAGGTAAAAACAGTCCTTTATGTCTGGAGGCTGGAATAGAGAAAGGGGACTTGCTAAGGCATATTTTGTTATAGCCCAAGATTTTAGGTTGTGTGTTTCTACCTAGAGAGATCCCCAGGTGCCCCGAGACTGATTAATATTAAGGTGGTTTCAGGGTTTGTAGAAAATCAGTTTATCATTGAGAGTCCCTGCTCCTGCCATAGACTCCCAGTGGGTCAATTTGGACTGTCAGTCTTAGAAACAGCAACATCATAGTGGTCGGCCTGAAGGACAACTACATCCCAGAACTCCAGGTGGTTCTGAACATCTCACTAGGACCACAGAGACCAAGATCACAGCAAGTGACTAGAGGATGCTGGTCCATGTTGTTATCCATGCAAGTAAACTACATATCTGCCAAGTAGGAGGAGGAAACCCTTTAGTTTCTTTTTCCCTGATGGGGAGAAGCAGGAAGTAAGTGAGAAAAAAAAAAAGAGGAAGGTGGGGAAGGCAAGATTTATGACATTTAGTTGATAATTGTCATGTCATAGGCTTAATCATGGTTTCTCTGCATTAAGTATAGACAGAAAGAGGTAGGGAGATAAAGAAAAAGTTTGAGAGAAAGAGGGCTGGGAGAAAGGTTGGGAAAAAGAGATGAAGTATAAGAGTGCTGAATCCTATCCAGTCACAGGCTTCATTCAGTATAAGCTGTGGGACAGAGGAAGGTGTGCAGATTCTTCCCAGATCTATATAACCCTAGGTTCTCTCTCCTAAGCTCCAAGCTCTCATCACCAACTGCTTATTGGATATTTCCACCTCAGATCCCTTAAAGGTCTCTCTAAATCAATATGTCTAAAATAGAAATCGTTTTCTTTGTGAAACCTGCCCCTCACCCCAAAAGATCATTAGGATATGAAGAGGACTTTCTTCTCCTCCCCCAAACCCACTACTTCCACCAAAGTAAGCCTGATGAAAGTATTCATGACAAACATACTATCTATCTTCAAAGAGAGGACTGATGGAATCAATACAGATTTTTTCTTTCTTTCTTCTTTTTTTGGAACATGGCTAACGCAGAAACTTATTTTTTATGATCATACACACATACGTAATAGATTTTATTTTTCTTGCCTTCTCAATGGGGTGGAGGGAGAAAATTTAGAACTGAAAATAAAATAGAATTTAATTTAAAAAAATAAGGCTGATCATTCAAAGATAGACCACAGCTTGGCATCCATTCAGGGAAGCAATGCGAGCAGAAGAAGGCTATGAAGGAAAATAACAAGGAGGTAATTATAACCTTTAGAACTGAATCACTGGACCTTACTACCATGTTCTTTCTCACTAGGTTCTTCTCATTGCAGTTTGCTTGGGACTATGGGAGGCCTCAACTCTAGAGCACTCCAGCCAAGTCAAGCCAAGAAACATTTATGAAGCATTCTGGCACAGTGCTAAGCACTGGAAATACAAATATAAGCAAAAAGTCCAGTCCCTGCCCTCAAGGAGTTTATATTCTGATGTGAGAAGATAAAAGGAAATTGAAAAGCCAGGTTTAAGGCAGGACTGTGCAAGCTGTGACTGCCAAAGGATTTCAGATGGCCAGCAAAAAAATGTGGAGGAAAACATCCTTTACATTTTTCATGGGCCACCTGAAATCCTTTGTCATGCTGCAGGTGGCCCACAGGTTGTGCACAGGCCTGGTTAGGGGAAGGTGGAGATAACCTGAGAGTGGAAATGACCAGAGCCAGGAAATGAGTGAAGGAGTGAACATGGCTGACCTGGACAATTCCCTTAAAATGGAGGTTTGGGGAAGAAATGACAAGTTAGCAGAAGTGGCTATGGGGTACAAGGGTCTTCTAGGGCAGATTTGCACAACCTGCCGGTAGGTAGGAGCCAAAATTAAAACAGGCTAAATTTCTGCAGCCGCAGATAGGTTTTTAGCGGCTCTCACTTTCGGAGTTAAGGTAACTAGAGACAGACTGAGGTTGGTTTGTTGCCACGGGTCATGTGATAAACAGAAGCATGTGCACAGTGCCAGGCCACCTGAAATCCTTTGGCAAAGTGGCCCTTGGGCCATATGTTGTGCAGGCTTGTTCTAGGGTTAGAAGGTTGCTGGGAGATGCTGGATCACTACAAGAGGATGAGGTGGAAGGAAGGAGGGGGAGAAGCAAGGATTTGCATTCTGTAGTTTCTTTAGACTTCTTGTGGCAGACAGGTGGCCTGAGTTCCCTTGAAAATGCCCTAGATCAAAATATGATATATAGGCAATGGGGTCTAGAAATCTATCTTGCCCTATAAGAAAGTAATGGGGAAGGGGGAAACGGAGGGGGGGGAGGCGGATATAAGAGAGGGCAGACTAGGCGAAGGGGTAATCAGAATGCATGCCATCTTGGTGTGGGGGTAGGGGAGAGATAGGGTGAAAATTTGGAACTCAAAATCTTGTGGAAATGAATGTTGAAAACTAAAAATAAATAAATTCAAGGGGAAAAAAAAGTAAATGCCCTTAGATCCCTGCCTAATAGGAGTTGGGGGGGGGGGGGGAAGGGGAGGGTTGACAATTCTTATCAAATTTGAGCAGCCTGAAAGGGACTATCAGGTCCCCATTCTCCTGAGTACAAAGACTGTATCTGTAAGAGGAAGTAGGGGAACAAAGGCAAAAACCAATGAATGGCTCTTGTTCTCCTCCGGCCTAGGTATGCCTCAAAGGGCAGATCTTTATAATCTTCTTGGCAGGGAAATGAAAACATAGACCAATGCCAAGGAAGTTATTATCTGGCTCTCCTTCCATACTTTAGATTTTATTGTCTGTCAGAGATTCACAACAATCATCAAAACAATATCACCATGACAGAAAGAAGTCATCAGCAACTGGGACTAAGGGATCATCCAGTTTAATTACCTCCTTATACAAATGAGGAAACTGAGACCCTAGGAAGGGAAGTCTTAGAATCATAGGATCATAGATTTGGAGCTGGATAAACCCTTAGAAGTCATTGGGTCCAACGTCCTCTTTTTAGAGTTGAAGAAATTGAGGCCCCATGATGGGATAGGTCTTGCCTGATCACATCAAAACTAGTTATCAGAGGGGCTAGAATTAGACGACAGACCTCCTGACTCCCAATCTAATATTCTCCATTATACATCTATTAAATAATTACAACCTGGATTGAAGATTTTTGGCAAAATTATCCTGTAATTACTTTTGAATAAATGAATTTCCATACCATTTCATCATTCACTTCCTCCAACTCCCTTTTTGCTTTTTTTGGCCATTTTAATGCTTTTTACACTTAAAGAAGTGACATAGTTACTGTTAGTATTTGCTGTTTTCTAGTTGTTTTTTTTTTCTTCGCTGAATTATTTCATAGGGTCATAGGACTTAAAGTTGGAAGGAACCTCAGAGAGAGCTGTCAGAATCTCTCCATGGCACCTACCATGCCCCTATCTAATATATACTTATCTGTCCCATGACTCTTCTCTTTTCACCTTCATACTCCACAATAAAATATAATCTCCTTGAAGGCAGGAATTGTGCTAGTTTTTTAGCCTCTCATCCCTAGCATCACTATATAGTGAATAAAGAGACAACCTCTGAGTCAGGAAAACTTGTATTCAAGTCCTTCTTCTGACACATACTGGCTGAAGGACTCTGAGTAATTCACTAAAACTTTACATAGGATTGTTGGAACATAGCTCTAGAGATGAAAAGAACCTCAGAGGGCATCAAGTATACCCCCTTCCTTTTAAATATAAAATGGGTATACCTGTATAAGACATTATGTTCATATAGATTGTCTAAATATTGCACATGTGATAGATATCACTGGGATTTTGCCTAGTACTTTCCAAGGAAGACCTGCTTTGAGGGGAGTAATAGAAAGGCCACAAAACTGGGTGTTCTTTTTTTTTTTCAATTTATTTGGTTTTAGTTTTCAACATTCACTTCCATAAATTTAAGTTTTCTCCCCTTCCCTTCCCTCTCTGTCCCCAAGATGGCATGCAATTGGATATGGGCTCTACACCTACATTCAAATTAAACACATTTTCACAACAGTCATGTTGCATGGAAGAATTAAAACAAATGGGAGAAACCATGAGAAAGAAAAACAAAACAAAACAAAATAAAACAAAAAAGAAAATAGTCTGCTTCACTCTGCACTCCAACTCCACAGTTCTTTCTCTGGATGTGGATGGCATTTTCCATTATGAGTTTTTTGGAATTGTTTTAGGTCCTTGCATTGCTGAGAAAGGCTAAGTCTATCAAAATAAGTCATTGCACACTGTGGATGTTTCTATAAACAATGTTCTCCTGGTTCTGCTCACTTTACTCATCAGTTCATATAAGTCTTTCCAGGATTTTCTGAAGTCTGCCTGTTCATCATTTCTTATAGTACAATAGTATTCCATTACATTCATATCCCACAACTTGTTCAGCCATTTCCCAATTTATGGACATACCCTCAATTTCCAATTCTTGGCCACCACAAAATATTTTTGTACATGTGGATCCTTTTCCCATTTTTATGATCTCTTTGGGATACAGCCCTGGAATCGATATTGCTGGATCAAAAGGTATGCATATTTTTATAGCCCTTTGAGCATCGTTCCAAATTGCTCTCCAGAATGGTTGGATCAACTCACAGCTCCACCAACAATGAATTAGTGTTCCAACTTTCCTACATCTTCTCCAACATTTATCATTTTCCTGTTTTGTCATGTTAGCCAATCTGATAGATGTGATGTGGTACCTCAGTGTTGTTTTGATTTGCATCTTTCTAATCAATAGTGATTTAGAGCATTTTTTATATGACTATAAATAGTTTTAATTTCTTCCTCTAAAAACTGCCTGTTCATATCCTTTGACTTTTTATCAGTTGGGGAGTGACTTGTATTCTTGTAAATTTGACTCAGTTCTCTATATATTTTAGAAATGAGGCCTTTATCAGAGATGCCAGTTGTAAAAATTCTTTCCCAGTTTTCTGCTTCCCTCCTAATCTTGGTTTCATTGGCTTTGTTTGTGCAGAAACTTTTCAATTTAGTGTAATAAAAATTATCCATTTTGCCTTTCATAATGTTATCTATCTCTTGTTTGATCATAAATTCTTCTATTTACCATAAATCTGACAAACTATTCCTTGCTCCCCTAATTTGTTTATAGTATCAACCTATATACCTCAATCGTGTACCCATTTGGACATTATTTTGGTATACAGTGTCAGACGTTGTTCTACGCCCAGTTTCTGCCATACTGTTTCCCAGCAGTTTTTGTCAAATAGTGAGCTCTTATCCCAGAAGATGGGGTCTTCGGGTTTATCAAATAGTAGATTGCTATAATCATTGACTATTGTATCTTGTGTACCTAACCTATTCCACTGACCTACCCATCTATTTCTTAGCCAGTACCAAGTAGTTTTGATGACTGCTGCTTTATGATACAATTTAAGATCTAGTATGGCTAGACCACCTTCCCTAGCATTTCTTTTCATTAATTCCCTTGATATTCTGGACATTTTGTTCTTCAAAATGAATTTTGATATTATTTTTACTAGCCCTATAAAATAATTTTTTGATAGTTTGACTGGTATGGTGCTGAATAAGTAAATTAATTTAGCTAGAATTGTCATTTTTATTCTGTTAGCTCAGCCTACCCATGAGCAACTGATGTTTTTCCAATTTAGATCTGACTTTATTGGTGTGAAAAGTGTCAAATGCATGTTTAAAAGAATTGATCCATTTTTCTTCTACCTCTCTAATTTGACTTTTAAAATCCTTCTTGAGCTCTCCAAGAAGGCTTTTTGGGCTTGAGACCAGCTCATTTTTCCTTTTGAAGTTTCAGATGTGGGTATACTGTCAGTGTTGCCCTCTTCTGAATTTGTATTTTGTGATAGCCTTTTTCCTGGCTTTTAAAGTGGATCTCTGCTTCTGGGGAACAGGGGGCTCTGTCCCATGCTTCTTGTGCTGGGGGATAGGGGCCTGGTGACTGGCTTTGTGTGCTGTTGCCTCTGGTTCTGGCAACTGGAAGCTATATAATGCTATAGCTTACCTGGTGCTGAGCTGGAACTGGTTGATGTGTGCTGAGGTCAGGTGCAGTTTTTCTGCATTTCCTTGAGGTTACACTGAAGCTTATGGCATGAGGTGTTGGGGACGGGTGGTTGGGCCATTGGGGATCTCCTCTTCCCCTAGGGCTGTGCTAGAGAACAGGTAGGTTCAGTCACTGGTGGATGCCCATCCATGCTGGTTTGTGCCAATTCCCGTAGCTGGGAGAAGGCACGCCTGGAGTCCTGGTGTTGGTACTTGGCGGCTCCACCACCCTGGGGCTCTGGATCTCCCACTGGTCCCTTGAGGTGGGGCTTGCTGCTAGCTTGCTGGGATGCCTCTTGTCCTGTACTAGTTCCCTTCAGTCATAGCAAGAGGGACCTTTCCCATTAATCTTCCTAGCCTCCTGAGCTAAAATCCTGCCATACCTCTTCTTTCTGCTGGCTTCACTATTCCAGGATTTTTCCTGGGGCAATATTCTCTGGGTTTTTCAAGGTCCAGAAGGGAGGGTGGGAACACTTATTGTTTACTCTGCCATCTTGGCTCCTGGAGGTTTCTAGGTGTTCTTTTCTCTAGTCTCTTAGAGGGGTACTAGAATAGAACTAAATCTATCTAACCCCTAAAGTGTTGTTGATTTAATGGTGCCATATGTTCAAAACAAAATAGCCCCAAGCTTGTACTCACTGACTTGGCCCCTTCTCACCATTCAGCCTCTCTCTACCAACCTGGAGTCATGTTGTACATGCAGCATGCAGCACCCCCATCCAGTCTGGGAAGGGGTAGATTAAATACAGCTGAGAGGTTGAAGAACCAGCCTAAAGTTACCCAGGTAATTAGTGACAGACGTATTCCTCTGTGCCCCCAACCAACTTTCTATTGATTTTCATTGGTAAAGAGAGTTTTTTAAAACTGGGGATTCCCTATACCACACAGATCTGCATAGGGCCATCAGAAAATTATGGCTTTTCATTATATACCAATTTCCAATTGTTGTAAATTTAGATTTCTTCCAATTTTCTTGAAATCATAAATAATGCTGTTATATGTCCAATGTTTCCTCTATGATATCATGAGTCACATAAAATTCCTTATTTCAGAATTGGGATACGTGATTGACTCATGGCTGTTAAAAAAAAAAAGGTTGAGTCTTTCAGAACAGTATGTACACACCTGGCCAAAGGATCATTAGGTGTCCATGACGTTGTCTTCTGGCAACTTTTCAGCTCATCATGCCAGATCCCCACCCCATTGACTAACTGGTATCTTTGTTGAACTGATCTTTGGTACCTTGCCTGTGGAGTAGCAAGAGGAACTCATGTGGTACTTGGGCAGTTATGAGCCCTTGAAGTAAAGTGAGAGAAGCAAAGTGAAGAAAGCAGAGCTGAGATAGAGAATCTTTCCTATGCCAAGAAGGCCAGAGGGATCAGAGCAGCCCTAGAGGCCAGAAGACATGGAGAAGAAACCTGAGGTTAGGTAGAGTCCAAAACATTGTGTTCTTCCTCCCTGGATTGCTACTTCCCAAGGGGGTCATACCAGATAATCTCCAAGATCTTTTCTGATTTTTAAGGCTAATTGACTGTGATTCGGGGAATCAGTAAGAAATTGCTCTTGTCCAATTTTGGGGGGGGGAACACTGCCTTCCAACTGAGCTTCTAGTCAAATTCTAGCATAAGTGTGCCTACCCTGCACCAAATTCCCCCATCACAATTACAGACCATCATCTAAAGAGGTGTCCAGTACAGAGTCAGGACATCTCCAGCCATCTTGGTCACTTGCCTCTATTGTAGATTACATATTCTCCAGTTTGAGCCAGAAGTGGCCATAAACAAAACAGATCTGAGGCTGTATTAATTAGACACATTCCCCTCTGGGGTGGGTATGGGGAGATTAGAGATAATGTAATGAAGAGCTGGCATCAAGCAGACTGGGTTGACTTTATATAAGTAGCTCAGGCCACTAACTCCTTGTGACTTTGGGCAAACCACCTGATCTAAAATTCTGTTTCCTTCAGAAGCTAGAAGGAACCTTAAGGGTCATCACCCCCAGATCCCTCATTTTAGAGATGAGGAAATTGAGAACCAGGGAAGAAGTGACTTACCAAAGTCAGATGTAAGTATTGGATTGTGTGAAGCTGTGGGGATGGCAAGAAGGTGAGACCTTACCCCTTCCCACCTTATATCTACAGAGGTGGAGAAACACCTCACTGTCCTACTCTCAGCCCCCAACACCTCACATTGAGTTGGGATTAGTACATTCTGGAAAAAAGTCAAGATGTAATTGAAAAGGTTCAAAGGATCATAGATTTAGGGTTGGTTGGAAAGGGATACTGAGCACAACCCCCTCATTTTAGAGGTGAAAATGAGGCTACAATTAGTTAAGTGATTTGCCAAGGGTCCATTCTATTTGAACTCATGGCTTCTTGACTTCAAATCTAGATAACAATCCACTCTACTTTTTTCATAGAAAAACTGTCATGGAGGAATGGAAAAATGGAGAAGAGAACTGGAGAGTACGAAGTCAACTTTCCTTCAGCAACTTGGGAAATTAATTGTGGGTAGGTGTGCGTGTGGGGAGAAGTCTCTGACAGTTACAGTTAAACATTTATAAACTACTAACTGGGTACAGAGAGCATTGTGGAAAACACTAAAGAATCTTCTCTATGACATTCAAATAAGGGAGGCAGAGTCAATATGTCAGAGTACAGGCCCAGAGCCAGCTGGACTCTCCCAACATTCCCCTCCAAACAACTTCAAAATAATGCCTCAAATCAAATTTTGGAGTGGCAGAGCCAACAAAAGTTCAGAGGGAGGCATTTTTCCGGCCCAAAACAACTTAGGAGGTTGGTAGGAAAAGTCTGTAACAATGGGGTGGGCACAAGAGCACCAGCAGTGAGCCCTGGAGACAGCCATGACAGCAACAGTAGCAGCTTTGGAAGCTCTTAACCCACCAGTCAGTAAGGGGGTCAGACAACTGGACAGAAAGAGTTTACTGGGGACCCTTTGCTGGCAATGGATGTAACTGGCACTGAAGGGCAATCCTGTTGCTTATAAGCAGTTCTGGGTTGTAGTTACAGGGCAGAGAAGAGTTCTAGTGGTCAGTCACAAGGGACTAGGGGCCCTGGTCATAGTTCCAGGGCCAAGAAGAGTGATAGTGTTTGTGGTTGCAGAAGCACAGAGGAACGCTGGTTATTATAGCTGCAGGGTTGCAAGGAGCCTTTCCTGGGTAAATGTCAAAGCATAGAACAGTGACTACAACTCTCCCCCAATCACACCACCTTGAAAACACTTGAAACTTGCAAACCTCCCAGAACTAGCTCTGAAAACAGCAGTACAAAAAAGCCTGAAGGTTGGCATAGTGCTTCCTTATCTCCAGTTGAGCAGAATCCAGTTTTAACATAAAGTTCAAAGTGAAGAAATAGGTTGGAAAAAAGAGCAAACAAAACAAACAAAAAGAGTATAAAAGCTACTATGGTGGCAGGGAAGATCAAGACATAAACTGAGAGGAAGACATCAGTGTGAAAACAGCTACAAGTAAAGACTCAAAAATGCTTATTGGACCAAAGACCAGTAAGATTTCCTAGAAGAGTTTTAAAGAGATTTAAAATGGTAGAGAAAATATTGGGAAAAAAAATAAGAGTGATGATGGGGCAGCTAGGTGGCGCAGTGAATAAAGCACTGGTCCTGGAGTCAGGAGGACCTGAGTTCAAATCTGACCTCAGACACTTAATACTTACCAGCTGTGTGACCTTGGGCAAATCACTTAACGCCAATTGCCCTGCCTTCCTCCTCTAGAAAAAAGGCAAAAAAAAAAGATAGAAATAAGAGTGATACAAGAAAATTATGAAAGGAGACAGAGTCTTGATCACACAAGATTTAGCAGCTTCCACATTAAATAGTGGACTTGAAATATGATATTCCAGAAGGCAAAGCAACTAGGATTACAACCAAGAATAAGCTGCCCAGCAAAACACTATAATCCTTCAGGGATGGGGGCAGGAGGGAAAGAAATGTACATTTAATGAAATGAAGACTTCCAAGCATTCTTGATGAAAAGACCAGAGCTGAATAGAAAATCTAACATTCACAGAGAAGACTCAAGAGAAGCATAAAAAGGTTAACATGAAAGAGTAATCATAAAGGACTCAATACAAATATATATATTCCTATATAGATGATACATGTAACTCCTGAGAACTTTATCATTATTAGGGCGTTGGAAGGAGTCTAGATAGACAGAGAGTATTGATGTGAGTCAATTATGTTGGTATGATATAAAAAAAAAAGTAGGGGTGAGAAAGAGGAATGCATTGGGAGAAAAGAAAAGGGGGGGATAGAATGGGGAAATTTCTCTTCCATAGAAGAGGCATGCAAGGAAGAGCTTTTATAATGGAGGGGGAAATGGTGGTGGTGGATTGTGGCATGCGGTGCTTGAAACTTTCACTCTCATTGGAATTAGTTCAAAGAGGGAAGAAAATATTTAGATATAGTATGTGTTTTATATATATACATATATATATATATATATATATATATAGTATGTTATACATGCACCCTCAGTTTGGTATAGAAATCTCTTACCTAATAAGGAAATGGGAGGGGATGAGGATAAGAGATAATGGGGAGGGAGATAATAAAAAGGAGAATGAGTTAAGGGAGGCAGTGGACAGATGCAAAACAAACTTTTGAGGAGGGACAGATAAATAAAGACGGATAAACAGAAGAAAATAGGATGGATCATAATAGATAAAATTATATATAAATATGTGTGTGTGTGTGTGTGTGTATATATATAAAACATACTACAGAAGCAGATAGCAGAATGAATTAGAAACCAGAATCCAACAACATATTATATACAAGAGACACACTTGAAATATAAACAGAGTTAAAATACAGAGCTGGAACAAAGTCTATTATGCTTCAGCTGAAGTGAAGAGGGCAGGAGTGGCAATCATGACCTGAGACAAAGCAAAAGCAAAATTAGACCTAATTGAAAGAGATAGAAATAATCAGGAAAACTACATTTTGCTAAAAGGTACCATAGACAATCAAATAATATTTTTAAAATTACAGTGAATTTTTCTGATAAAGGTCTCATTCCTCAAATATGTAGGGAACCGAGTCAAATTTATAAGCATAAGAGCCATTCCCTAAATGATAAATGGTCACAAGATACAAACAGGCAGTTTTCAGAAGAAATCAAAGCTAGTTATAATCATATGAAAAAATGCTCTAAATCATTATTGATTAGGAAAAGGTAAATTAAACTAACTCTGAGGTACCACTTCATGCCTATCAGAAATGACAAATGCTGGAGGGGATGAGGGAAAACAGGTATATTAATGAACTGTTGGTAGGTTAATGAACTGATCCAACCACTCTGGAGTACAATCTGGAACTATATTCAAAGGACTATAAAACCTATGCATATGCTTTGATCTAGTAATACCACTACTAGGTCTGTACCCCAGAGATCAAAGAAAAAGGAAAACATATGTATAAAATTATTTATAGCAGCTCTTTTTGTGGTGGCAAAGAATTGGAAACTGAAGGGATGCCCATCAGTTGGGTAATGACTGAACAAGTGTGGTATATGATTGTGCTGGGAGTACTGCTATGCTATAAGAAATGACAAGGGAGGTGGTTTTAGAAAAAATGGTAAGATCTGTGCAAAATGAAATGAGAAGAACTTGAAGGGAGATCATTGTATATAGTAACAGCAATGTTGTAATGATGATCAACTGTAAAAGACTTGGCTACTTTGATCAATACAATTATCCAAGACAATTCCAAGAAACTCATGAGGAAAAAATGTTAGCCACCTCCAAAGAGAGAACTGATGAACTGAGTACAAATCGAAGTATAATTTTCTCACTTTATGTATATTTTTCACTTTTTTTGGAAATGTGGCTAATATGGAAATATATTTTGCATGATTTCACAAATGTAATTGATATATTGTTTGCCTTCTCAGTGAATAGGGTAGGTGTGGGAGAGGAGAGAAACTGGACCTTAAAATTTTCAAGAGTGTAATAATAATAAAGAAGCTTAGGTATGACATGCTTCTTGTCCTTAGGGCATTTAAAAACTTAAAAATTAAGGGCTGAGACACTCTAATAGACAACTGCACAACAAAATAATGCGTGGGTGAGTGCATCAGAGGAGATGCAAACCAAGTGTCAGAAGTGGAAAGTAGGGAAGTAATTGTTGGCTTAGAGGGTTGGGAGAAACAAAACCAGAGAGAAGTTCAACCCAAGAATTCATTACCTCCTAAGATTTCTTATTTCTGAGTTGGAACCATTTATATGAGTTTACCTACGACCCTGGCAGGGAGGGGCAAAAGGGATGGATGGATCCAGGAAGTATTTGCAAGTTAGGGAAGGCAAGCTGTTGAGCCTAGGCTGTGGTGGGAAGTGTCTTGAATTTCTCTATCTGCTGAATACTTTAGGAAAGGGGGGAAGAGGCAAGGTTGGGTAAAGGGAGGGGGAGGGAAGGTGGGAAGGTCTGTCAGATTTTTTTATCGTAGGAGATATACCCTGTTAATCCAGTGGCAAGGAGAAGTACACCATAATCTAGACTGATATCACAGGGTAGGAGCGAAGTCTAATTTGTATGTTGTTAAATCTTGTACATTATGTAATATCCTAACTAAATGGTTCCATTGCTGAGTGAGTCGGAGTTCAGACTCCTCACCCAAAATGAACCCAAGTAGCCAGGAAATTTGCCTTCCACTCTATGTCAGTCTCTCTCTTATTTCCAGAGAGGTTAGGAGCTCCTTCCTTCTTCCCCAGCAGTTTCCTTTTGTCTCCCAGCCATCTTCCCAGCATCTCCCAAACCCAAGACAGACTCTTACTTAACACTTGGCAAGGCAGAGGTAGTAGGGGAAAGTGAACTGCTAAGGGCATCAGTGGATTGACCAGGGCCTCACCTGTTGCATGTCTCTAGTCATTCTCTGCCCAGAGCCTTAACTAATCATTCTAACATCTGGGAGCAGGTAGCTTGCAAGATGCCTTCAAATTAGCTTTTGACAACAAAGTCAGTTGGGGATGGGGTGAAGAGATCTTAGACTTTAGATATAGTTCTGTGGTTGGGAGACAGAGAGACCCGTGATACTCCTCAGCTGCTTTTGGGTCGGGGCAGGGAATTAGGAAGGAGCAGTGGAGCAGGCTGGGGAGGAGCACACCCAGGGCATAATTATTCTTGCTAACTAGGTGCCAAGCTCAATTGTGTCTATCTGCCCTTTAAGTTTAAGTGACCCTCTAAATTTCCACACCCAAAGGCAAAACTCTGGTCAGTACCCCACCCCCCCATTCTTTTGTAAGTCCTTTAAAAGCAAGGTATATGTAATATCAATCAAGCTTTAGAACAGAAATAGCATTTGACTAGAAAAAAATAATATACTTTGTATGTTTTGAGTTATTCTCAAAATAATTATAAGGCAAAAAAATACAGAGGGAGACCAAAGAGGATGAACAAAGAGCCCCAGAATTAATTTACTGGATTTACGATTTCTCTGTATTTATCCCCCCCACTCCTCTTTTTTCCCTACTGAAGCAGCCCTCTACCCTATCTTATCTCATTTATTTCAAAAGGAAAAGTGTCAAATCAACACTTTCTGTGTCAATGTCTTTACTTCCTGGGCCTCAGTTTCCCCTTCCCAGATGTTCTACGGTTTTCTAGGCTTTAGTATTTGTGCTCCCATATTTGCTCTTGCTCTCTACTCCCTGCACCACTTTGCAATCAGCTGCTTCGAGTCATTATTCTTAGGATAATAAATCTGTAATTCCTCATCTCTTTCTCCTTACTTGTCTGCCAATGGGGCTGAGGAAAGCGTCAAACAGATGGGACTCCCCACCCACTGCCCTTTAGCCAAGGAGCTGGAGGTCCTTCACCATAACCCACTCAGCAGAGATGGCTACCTTGGGTTGGTCCAGGTTTAGATTCAAGACTGACATAAAATTTCAGAGAGGTCAAAGGTTTCTCACAAGATCCATTTATTTCCTGGTTTCTTTTCCTGGAGTGCTCACTTTTCCAGACACTTCTGAGGGTGACGGGACCAGACTGAAGTGCACAAGGGCCAAGCAGAATTGGAACTACTGGGGGAGGTGATGCTGGCCTTCTGGTTCCTGCCTCTAGTACTTCAGCTCTCGGTTTCCCAGTTTGTTGCTACTAAGAAAGGTGAGTGGGCTTCTCTTCCTCCATTCCCAAGTCTCAGATGTCTCTAGTCCCCACAAGTGGAGTCTTCTGTGAAACAAAGATTAGTGTTGGAGACCTCTCCCTACAAATCAGTACATCTCTTCTTATGACTCCTTTTTTTCTCCTTTCTCTTCTCTCCCTCCCTGTCTCTCATTGCCCTGTCCCCATTTTAACATTTCAACAGCCTCATTCTCTTCCCCCTCCCAATCACCTTCTCTTCTTTCCCATGCTTTGATCTCCTCTTTCTCTAAGTCTTTCCAGGCACTTCCTCCATCCCCCCACCTCCCACCCTCCACACTATTTTCTATTTTCCCTTTCTTGTCCTCCCCATGATTTCCTTCTTTGCTACCCCTTTAAGTTCCTTTCTGGTACAGTGGAATAAATACTAACTCTGGGATCAAAGAACCAGGGTTTGTGACTGAGTGAAAACAATAATACCATTATCTGGGGCTTTGGAGTCTTAGGATGTGGGTTCAAATCTCACTTCTGGTTCTTCTTACCTGTGTGACCTTGGACTAATCACTTAGCCCTTCTAGTCCTCAGTTTTCTCTCCTACAAAATGAAGGGATTGGGCTAGAAAACCTCTAATGGAATCTGTCCAGTCTTCAATTTGTAGTCTGATGCTAAATCCTGCCTCTGAGGCTTACTATGTGCCTAGCCTTAGGGAAACATTTAATTAACCACCCCACTTCTCTCCTCTGTAAATTAAGAAAATTATCCTGAATGGTCTCTGGGATCCCTTTTGGCTCCAGAGCTATGTGACCTGTGATCGGACCCCCATTTCTTCTTCCCTTCTCTTTTTTCCTTCTCTATATCTGAAATCTCCTTAAAAAGACCGTCAAGACATACTTGGACCTCTGCTTTCTGAGTTATGCCTTTTATAGGACCACCCTTTAGCACAGTTGTGCACCTCAGTGGGGAACCAAAGCAAGCAAGTGGGTCACACCTTGGATTTCGGCTCAGTACCAATCTTGGTCAGGGCAAGAAAAAATGGGTGTAGAATGGAATGATTCCCCTTGCCCATGAGAGCTTAGTTTTTCTTTCACCACCCTCAGACCCCTACAGAGTCTGTATTTCTTGAGGTTCCATCTGACCACCAACCTCAGAGGCTGCAGGGAAGGGGGAAAGGAATAAGCATTTATATAGCACCTACTATGTGCCTGCCAGTCACTGTGTGAACTACTTTTTACAAATAGTCCCTTTCAATCCTCACAACAACCCTGGGAGATAGGTGTTGTTATTATCCCCATTTTACAGTTGAGGAAATTGAGGCAAACACAGATTAAATGACTTGCCCAGGGTCACACAACTTATTAAGTGTCTCAGGTCAGTACTCTATCCACTATATCACCTCTGGGCAGAGGCAGAAAAATTAAGGAGTAAGGTAAGGAATAGGAGTCAGGTGATAGCATCATAAGAGGTCTGGGAGAGAGGGTACAGCTTTGGGGGGTTGGAGTTGGTTTCATCAAACCCCTCTATCTAAGATGTTGCCCCCTCCAAGCTTTCCATGATATAGCCTAGGTATTCTCTGATCCCTCCCTACCCACATGATAGGAGCAGGGTGGAATTGGAAAGGTACAGGTGAAGACTGGAATAGCTTTTAGTTCCTAAAGTTGGTTACTTCCATGTGAGCTGTTATCAGTCCTGTAACTGTCTGGAATTTGTCCTGTCCTGGGCTGCAGTCTTACATTGTCCCAGCTGGTGAGATAGAGAATAAATTGTTGGGTGTGCCTTCTGCTTCCAGTAACCACCTAGAGCCCCAAGCCTGTGAGGCAGGCTGGGAACAAACTTGTTTTCTGGTCTGCTAGTATTTATACTTTTTTCTACCCCCTGAAGTGGAAGGTCATCCACCATCCCACATACTCCGGTTCTCTTTCCTCCTGCTTTAACAAAATGGGACCTGACTACTCACATGCACACAGCACACATCGTCTCATTTGTGATGCTCATTTGTCAAGGTAAATGTTATTAACCCCATTTTAGGGATGAAAAAACAGAAGTTCACAGAGGGGAAATGACTTGCCCAAATTCACATACCTAGTTGTTGGCAGAATTATGACTCAAATTCAGGTCTTCTGGACTTCAATTCCAATGAATTTTTCAGGCCCACTTTGTCTGGATCCCAATCTATGGGTGTAATGTGTCCCCCTTCTTGAGTTACTTCTATTAGAGCAATAGACCCTTGGACAGAGCCAAAAGTGTCTAATGATAGAATTTCTAGCATTTTGATAGATAGGAGGGAGCTGTGCCAGCGCCCCCACATCATCTCTATCACTCTATTCTAGGTTGCCTCTTCAATGGATGGGCTATAACCATCAGAGCCATAACTAGGAATTCTGGTATTGAGACAAATTCAATTGACCAGTGGGTAAGGGAAGAGAAATATCCAAGGTCTCACAACTTTTGTCCGTGGCTGAGGTGGACTAGAGGCAGACACCATGAGAGCTGGGGAGTTTGAAGGACTGGAAGGTTGGGTTGCTTAAAGGGGATGGGACCTCTGCCGAGGCAGAGAAAGTTGTGCTTCAGGAGCTGAACTTATTGGGAAGGGGGACCTGGAAATCCATAGGTGATAGTAACAAGGATCCAGGCAGGAGGGATTGAACTTTAAAGGAAGATAAACTGCTGCTGAGTGATGATGGCAGACAGAGGGTCTGAAAGTAGCATTAGGGAGCAAGAAACATGCCAACTCTTCTTCCTGGCCCTGTATGTCAGTGAGTATGAGAGAAGGAACAGGCCGACTTTGGAAAGGGTACCAGGAAATGTGCAGAAAACTAGGAATGAGCACTGGAAGATGGAAGGATTATAGCTATGATTAAATGCATAGAGGTGGAAGGGACCTGAGGGGCCATCTAGTCTAATCCAGAGGTTAAGTGGCTTTCCCAAGATCACGGAGATCCTGATTCCATATAGCTGTTTAGTCACTTCAGACTCTTTGGTACCCCATTTGGGATTTTCTTGGCAAAGACACTGGAGTGGTTTGCCATTTCCTTTTCCAACTCATTTTACAGATGAGGAAACTGAGGCAAACAGGGTGAAATGACTTGCCCAGGGTCACAAAGGAAGTGTCTGATGCCAGATTTGAACTCATGAAAATGAGTCTTCCTGACCCTAGGCCCAGCACTTCACTTACAGTACCACTTAGCTGCCCTCCTGATTCCATATCCAGCACTCCTTTCACTCTTCCACAGAAGGAATGTGATAGGGTGAGATCTAGGATGAAGGGGAAGTTTGTTACTAAGGGAGGAGAGTTCCAAATGACATAGTTGAAAGGGAGAGAAGAGGGTAGAGAGACTGAGGAGGGCTAGGGTTTTTAACTCCAGGATAGGAGGCATCACTGCTAACTGATCTCAGGTTGATCCCTAATGTCCCAGTTGGTATGGGTCCCTAAGCCGAGTAGTGTACTGGGACAGTCCACCCCCTGGAAAATGCTAGCTACAGGACATGGGAGGGGGCAACCTTGACCAAGGAAGAGAGTATCTAGTAGGGCAGTCCATATGTGAAGAAAGTGAACTCCTGCCAGGCTGGCATCTGGGGCAAAGCCCTGGCAGCTCCATGCTTAATTCTGGATATGATCCCCACCCCAAAATTTCTTGCACATCCCTCCCCCCCACCAACAATCCCCTAGAGAAACTTCCAGGGAAGGCTCAGAATGAACCTAGCCCCATTCCTCAGAATGACTTTCCCTCTCTTCTCCCAGATGAGTTTAACCTGCTGTTTATACAAGCTCCTCCTAAAAGATATCTTGAGCCCAAAGAACATTATAGCCAGAAGATGTTTTTGTATTTATTTGTTTGTTTTAGGCATAGATCATCTAGTCCAACATCCTTATTTTATAGAGGAGAAAATAGGCCCAGGCAGGAAAAGCAACTCAGCCAGAATTAGTGGCAGAGCTAGACATAGAACCTAGGCTTCCTAACTCAAATCTTTACATTACAGAAGATGGGTGTTTCCTATTATGGTAATAGGAAAAGACTGAAGGGGTGAACAGGGGAGAGAGAAGGTGTTATGCTCAGCAGGAAGAGCTTAGGGGAGTCAGACACACGGGTAGCATTCTACTCTTTACAAAGCACGCCCATACATGTCTCTTTTGATTTCATTGGATCTTCCCAACAACCCTGTGCTTTAGGTAGTGAGAGCATTATCAACTCCATTTTACAGATAAGGAAACTGAGGTATGAAAAGTTAACTTCTTGTGTTGCTCAAGATCACAAAGCAAGAGAGGAAAGTTGGCCTTCTTGTGTTGAGAATGCTGTGGGCCAGAGTCACACGCTCTTTTTTTCCCCAGTCCTCCCTAGATTGGCTCAAGGACCTCTGGCTATTCTTTAATCTGCAGTGTCTTCTTGCTCAACCCAGCTATATTCTAGTCAAGTCATGTTAAGTGATCTTGACACCCGTGATCTGAGTTAGGGCTCAGGGGCCTCAGTAATAGATGAAGGAAATAGACTTTGTCCCATGACTCTCATCTTTCTTTCAACACACACCTTTCTCCCTCTCTCCCTCTATTTAGTGGCTAAGGAACTGACTGCTTACCCACCCAGGCTTGCCTCTTTCTGCCTGCAAAAGCCCACCTCCTCTGGGAAACTGTCCTTGACAGAGGGGAGCAGGGTTTTTGCAGTGTGATATAATGGAGACAGTGCACTGACTCTTGGAACTTGACCTCAGTGAATTCTGAACTTGTCTCACTAGTATTGGTAAGTCCTCCATTAAACCATCTTTGTGACCTTGGGCAAGTCTCTTACATCTCATAAAAAGTAGGCTGTGCAGCATTTACAATTTATAAATCTTGAGTTTGACAACCACCACCCCATGACTTAGGCAGTGTAAGCATTTTATATACAAGGAAACTGAGTGATGAAGAGGTTTTTATTATGTTGCCCAAGATCATACAGCTCTTTCTCCAAGACAACA
This sequence comes from Petaurus breviceps papuanus, assembly GCF_028583685.1. Lineage (NCBI taxonomy): Eukaryota > Metazoa > Chordata > Mammalia > Diprotodontia > Petauridae > Petaurus > Petaurus breviceps. The sequence goes on along the minus strand of NW_027187271.1, from coordinate 998,349 downwards.
CCCTTTCTCCTATGCCAGAGTACTCTGAAGAGATCTGAGATTTTGTCAGGGTGGCTACTCCCCATTTTAGCACAGATCAAAACTCCCCTGTGCCTTCATAGACAGTCTTCAAGAGCCGTGTAGCTGGAAAATCCTACATTCTCAATAGATCCTCAGTGAACAGACATCCATGTGCCTTGAAGTACTTGTAGATGGTTTTTGAGACAAAGGAGCTGCCCATCTTCTAAGAAAGATAGCTGGCCTTGGAGTTACCAAGACCTAGGTTCAAGTCTCAACTCAGACACATCCTTCACCTCTCAATGGCCCCAGACAATTCTTCTGAGACTTAAGTTTCAGAACAGGTGAAGGGAGGGAAGATGAAATCACAACTCAGGTCAAAAACAACAACAATAAAAAAAAACCTAACACTTGCAGTCGACCTCTCCCCATAGCTTCTAGCCCCAACTCTACCCCACTGGAAAGGAAAGGGAAAAGAGGAAACAGTAAGGCCCAAGAAGTAAGGAAAACAGATTGAGTAAGATAGGGCTCATCAAGGGAAATTCACTGCCTGTCAGTCCAGGAGGATGGTTTAGTGCATTATCCTGAGGCACTCAGGACATTGCTAATGATTCAGGCTGGAGCTCAATCAGATTGTAGGACACCAAGTCCAGATCCTATCAAAAGCCTTAGGAGATTTCCTTGGAGCAAATTCTAGAAATCAAGGCACAGATACCAACTAGAATTTATCAGAGGTCATGTAGATTTCCCTCCAGAGACACATAGATTTTCCATATTCCCCTCCAGGGCTTGGGAAGGGCCAGGTAACACTAGGAAATGCCCATGGAAAACTCTGCAGTGTTAGGTGCCAATTTTACCACAGCCCCATGGGGGTGACATTGGTTCCCTGTCATTTGTTACTGGTCACCACTCTCTATGCACCCAATATCCTGTTTCTAGATAGTCAGCTATCTTGGGAGAAAGCAGGCAGAAGGTTGGAGAGGGGTAGCTCTCCACCCTCTGTTTCCCATTCCAAGAAGCAGGGATTATGATGGCTTCTCTTTTGTCATCCTGGAGGGAGGGAGGCATTGTGAGGAATAAATGAGATGATTGAGAAAGACCCTTACAGATGGCAGCTGGGTGATGTGAGGAAATGGGAAAACCAGAAACTTTCTTGCTTTACTCTACTGCCCCTGCTTTCCCCCCCCCCCCCCTGTGGTGGCCTTCCTCCCCTATCACTGGCTGTCCCTAGTAATCCTCCTTTTACCTGGATGCTCCTTTTGTTCTCTTAGTTGTCCAAGATAGAGATTAGATTTTACTAGCAAATAAAGGGAAATGAGATTTAACAACAACAATACCACCACCACCACCCCCCCCCCAAGTTCAAGAGAACAGACCCTGAAGAAAAGAACATTAGCATCAACCTGGATCAAGTCAAGAAAACACTAAAGAAGTCTAGAGTGGAGAAATGACTTGCCAAAGGCATACAAGTTATAAGTGGCAGCTTAATAAATGTTTATTGACTGACTAACTGATATGCCAAGGCCATCCTGAGAGAAGGTAAGTCCAATTAAATATTTTACACCCATCCTAGGCTAGATGGTGGCTCTGACTACTGCCTCAGAGTCACAGCTGCCTCTCCCAACCAGGTAGAGCCATAACCTGGGTTTGCTGCAAAGGTCTGAAATTTAGGAGGTTCTGAAATCCAACAGGAAGAACTAACTCATTTTAGTGCTTAGCAAGATGAATCATTTTAAATGAGGGCATTATCAGCACCTCAAACCCCAAGCCTTATTCAAGAGGAGTTCTTTCCTGGACAACCTACCCTGCTTTCTCCCCAGCAGACCCCTCCCCAGGGTCTCTGACTCCTCTTCACAAGGCTTTGTGTCCTGAGTCTCTTCACCACTACTCCAATGGCTCTGCTCCACTGAATTTACCTCAAAAAATTGACTTCAGGGTTTCCTTTTGGGTACTGGTTACTGGTGCTAGAATCGCTAGCTACTGCTCTAAAGTCAGGAAAAGGTTTCCCCAAAGCTCCTCCCACCCTGGGAATGTCACTGCAAATGCAGTCCCAACCTAGCACCCATAAACCACCCTCCAGTAGGTCTTCACAGGTCTCTACTCTTTCTTTCAGGGCTCGATGAGAATGGAATCATCTGGGACTCGGGAGGGTATGCGTTTTCTGCCAACCTTAGTGCCCCCAAGTTCCAGTGGCAGAAGGCACCCTACCACTTTAAAGGTGAGGCTGCCTGTATCCTTGGAGGGATTTCGACTCTCTCCAGGCAAGGGATGGGAACTCAGAGAAACCAAGATTCAGTCACTGCCTCCTGGTGTATAGGAACCCAAATTACAAAATCAGAGGGTCACTCCCTTGGCTTGGTAACAACATGAACTTGGACCTTATATTTTGGATTGGACCTGTTCCTTGATATGGGGAAATTGAGGTAGAAATTCCTTCTCCTAACAGAGATTGACACCTCTCTGCCTTAGAGGTAGCCCTTAGAGGGCTACCCAGGGCACTGCCCAAGGTCACAGAAGTAGGATTTGTCTCAGGTCATCCTGAGTCTGAGGAAGCCTTTAGCCCTGGCCATATCTCAGTGTAATTGAGGAGAGTATAGCTATTACATTCCAGTCAGAAAAGTCGATCAGGAAAAATACTCCAATCTCCTAGTTAATTTTTTCTAGGAAGTAGGTCAGAATTTGTTATTTCCTCAGTGTGGGGAACTCCTAGTGAGGAAAGTCCCTCTACTGAAGCACAGCAATAATGATCTGTAAATTTACTATCTTGGAGAGTTGCCTGGAGAACTGAGAGGTTAAGTGATTTGCTCAGGGTAACACAGCTAGGGTAAGTTGGAAGCAGGACTTCGTTAAAATCAGGCTCCAAAACTGGCCCTCTATCCTATACTAGACACCTCTCCATTGAATTTGAGAAGTTTTTCCTCTTAAGTGGATTAAAGTTTATCATTCCCCCGAAGACAGTTAATACTGTAACTAAGGAGTTTCACTTTATTTAGATTGGTGTTTCTCAGTGAATTTTGGGAGATACAAGTTTCAATTTTATCTCTGCAATTTTTCTTGTCATCAAACCTTCTCTTATATTACCACTGATTGGTCAATAATAAGTCCCCACCCAGGCCTCTTGGTCATTGTTTGGGTTTTGGATGGTTCAGAGTGAGTGTAAACAGCACATTTTCTGTTCTGGTAAGAAACCCTGGGGGGAGGGGGTCTTCCCTCCTATATTGATTTTTTTTTGAGTAGGTAAAAGAGGCCATCCTAGCATAGGTTTTCCCTCTCACATGGTCAGCCTACTGTAGGAAGCTTCTTCTAGAGCTTCCTCCTCTACTCTCTCCCTCTTTGATCTTTCTCTAATACCACTGCCTAATTGATTTTCCTTGTGCATAAATTTGGTCATGCTGCTCCTCTGGTCAAAGTCCCTCCATGCCTCCCTATTGCCCAATGAATAAAATACAAGTTCCTTTTTCTGGCATTTGTTTCCCTTCATTATCACATCTTCCCATTCTCATTTCATACCACTCCCCAATAATGACTATAGATTCTAGCTAAAATGAATTGTCCTGTGAATACACACCATACATTCCTTCAGAGCCTCCCAAACACTGAGCTAGCTCTGGCAAAGCGTGTGTCACTGCCAAGTGTACTTTCTACCATGCATTCCCTCAGTTATATTAAATCTTTGTTTGGGTCTCCCTGATTAATAAGGCAAACTCAGAAAGAGTCAATTAAGGTATTTTATTCAACACTCCAAGGCAGTGGACTAACCTGCATTCAAAGTAGTTGCTTTTTATAGACAGGCGTACATATAACAAGCAACTTCCATATAACAACAAAGGTATTTTGACTGGAGCACATAATCATGTGATAGGATTAGTGTCACATTCTTCTCCTTCCTAATCAAGGGAGGACACTGGAAAACTGGGCTGGACAATGGGTAGGCAGAAAGATGATCTGATAAGTCTCCAAATAGTCTCATGGCTACAGCAAAGAGGAGCTTTTAGATTAAATCTTTGTTTCTCCAGATGACAAAATTATGATGAAGGAGAAGTTGTGAGGAAGTAGGCTTCAGTTTGCTGTAGAGGAATTTGCAGTTTGGAGTCATAGGTCCAGCTCCAGTATTATATATAAAAGAATGGCTGGGGTGAGAGTGGGAGGTGGGGAGGTAGGAAGAGAGTTTGGCACCAAGGTGGGTATAGGTGCACAGCAGCAGCAGGGACATCAGGCAAAGGGCCTGCCTTCAAGTCTTGGCTATACCACTAATTGATAGCCATTACCAGCTGTGCGGTCTTGATAGAACCACTAATTCTGTAGTACCCTGTTGTTTACACTTCTTTCCCAAAGAGGACTAATGACATAAGGAAGGCAATGCCTTGACATGCAAGTAAATTAGATTTAAGTGAGGCTGAGCTACTCAAAGCCATTAGCCTCACTTTCTCCTTTGGAACCATCTGGGTCCAGTGGCAAGATACAGATAAGGAAAAGTGAAGATGGCCCCAGATGAAGAGGGGGACCTTGACCTTCTTAAGCTAAAACTCTTTCCCAGGTCTTAGTTTATCTGAGGCAACACCTATTCAGTGATTAAATCTGGGTAAAAAATAAGGCAAAAAAATGATCTCTTTTACCTACTTAAAAAAAAAAAAAGAAGACCCTCAGGGTTTCTGACCAGAACAGAAACTTTTGTTATTTACACTCACTCAAAACCATCAAAACCCAAACAATGACCAACAGGAGGGTAGGACTGGGACTTATTATTGGCCCATCAGTGAAAGTCAGAGTAATTGGGTTTAAGGTATAGTCAAGTAACTCCATTTGAATTCAAATGGGCCTTATCAAAGCTTGGTTTAACAGAACTTTATTTCAAGAAATTTTTATTGCTTTGGGCAGAGCACCAACATATAAGTGTATGATTCCCTAAGTGGAGGGAGGAAGGGAAAAAGGGAAAAATAAGGGAAGGGATGGAAGAACAAATGGAGGAGGGAAGAGAGGAAGGAAGGAAGACACCTAGACACCTGATGATGGAGGCTGTCCAGGTTCTGTAAGGGGTGTCAGGCAGTCCAATTTGTTCTCTTTTTCCTTAACAAATAAAAGGCCCTTGCTAGAGGGGAAGCTGAAGAGTGTCCTTTCAGTATGACCCTTCAGGGGAATCCCTACTTGGCTATTTAATAGGTTCCTTTAAGGATTCTCAAGGAGGAGCCAGGTAGTGTTATTTAAATCATATGTGGTTTTAACTTAATTCTTACATAAAAACAAACCTTTATCTACTTTAGGGACAACACAGTACTTACTGCATTTTATGTGTTGAATTTATGATAAAAAAAAATAACGTGATCATGGGATTCATTTTCATTCTTTGGAAATTAGAATTTTAGCCAAGATGATTTGTAAAGTGCTCTTCAACTCTAACCACTATTAAATCAAGAGTATGGAATAACAGATAAGGGAGTAGGAATTTATATTACACTAAAAGTGGGCAGGAAAAACTAAATAGAGAAAGAAGAAAAATAAAATGAGGTAAAGGAAAAAAAGGCAGTAGGAATGAAATATTCACGAATTAATCAAAATTTTGTTGGCCCCATAGAGACAACAGTGAAAGATCAGAATATTGAAGAAACTGGAAATACGAAGACTGGGGTCAAAGATGGTTTCCCAAGAATCAGCTCTGAACACTTGACTCCCATGGCTGTGACAACCCAGTCTGTTTCCTCTTTAGAAGTGACCACAGCATCAGTTACTTCTTCCCCTGGCTCTACTGAAACCAACCCCACAGTTCACAGTACCACCAAGGCTTT
>NW_027187271.1:945136-992559 GCF_028583685.1 Petaurus breviceps papuanus | reverse complement strand
CCCCCGGCTCTACTGAAACCAACCCCACAGTTCACAGTACCACCAAGTCTTTCACCATTATGACTCCCATCACCCAAACTATCACCCCTACAGAAGTGACCTCAGTAGCAGTCACTACTTCTCCTGGCACTACAGCAACAGCCATTCCTTCTATAGATTCTACTGAAACCAGCCCAGGAGTTCAGAGTACCACAGGAACCTTTACCACCAGGACTGCAACCACTGAAGCTGTCACCCCTATAGAAGTGACCACAGCAGCAGAAACAACTTCTCTTGGTACCACAGCAACAGCCACTCCTTCCCCTGACTCCAGTGGTACCAGCTCCACAACTCAGAGAATCACTGAACCCTTCACCACAATAACTGAGACCTCCCATGCTGTCACTCTTACTCAAGGAACAATAGCAACAGCCACTGCTTCCTCCAGCTCACCTGAAACCAGCTCCACAGTTCAGAGCAGTTCTGAACACTTGACTACCATGGCTGTGACAACCCAGTCTGTTCCCTCTTCAGAAGTGACCACAGTATCAGTCACTCCTTCCCCTGGGACTGCAACATCAGTCCCTATTTTTCCTGGCTCTACTGAAACCAACCCCACAATTCAGAGTACCACAGAGCCTTTCACCATTATGACTGTCACCACCCAAAGTGTCACCCCTACACACTTGACTACAGCAGGGGCCACAACTTTCCCTGGGACTTCATCCATGACCACTCCTTCACCTGGCTCAACTGAATCCAGCCACACAGTTCAGAGTAGCACTGAGCCATTCTCCACCATGGCTTTAACCACCCAAGCTATCACTCCTACTGACCTGACCACAGCAATAGCTGCACCTTTCCCTGGGACTACAGCAACTTCCACTTCTTCCCCTGTCTCAACTGATATAATTCCCCCTCTTCAGAGTACCACCGAATCAGGCACCACTACTACTGAGACCACCCAGCCAGTCAGACCTACTCAGGGTACATCAGCAGCAGTCACAACTTCCCCTTGGACAATAGCCACTGGCACTCCTTCACCTGTGTCCAGCCCCACTTTTCAGAGTAGTACTGAGCTGGGCACCACCATGTCTGAGACCACCCAAGCCATCACAGTCACTGGAACAGTAGCAGCAGACAGAACTTCCCCTGGTTCTACGGTAGTGGCCACACCTTTGCCTGGCTCAACCCAGACCACTTCCACAGCTCAGAGTACCACCAAGCCTGAAAACACAATCACTCTGACCACCCATGCTGTCATCCCTACTCAAAGTACAATAGCAGGTGCCACTACTTCCCCAAGGACCTCAACAATGGCCAATCCTTCCCCTGGTTCCTCTTGGACCAGTTTCACAACTCAGAGTACCAGTGAGGCTGACAGCTGGACGATTGTGACCACCCAGCCTGTGACTCCTATCCAAGGGACAACAGCAACTGCTACTACTTACCCAGGGACCTCAGCAACAGCCACACCTTCTCTTAGCTCCACCTTGATGAGCCCCACAGGTCAGAGTACCATGGAGCCTGACAGCATGATGCCTGTGAGCACTCAGGCTGTCACTCCTTTGCAAGGGGCAACTACAACAGGCATTATTTTTCCTGGGTCCTCAGTAACAACCACACCTTTTAATGTCTTTACTGGGACCATTTCCACAGCCAAGAGTACCACCAAGACCAGCAGCACAACTACTCTGACAGCCCCTGTTGTCACCCCTCCACGAGGTACAACAGCAGCTGCCACTACTTCCCCAGTGACCACCCAATCACCTACCACACCAAGTAAGTGCCTCTTTGGGACCTTTACCTTCTATGTTTCTTTTTTTCCTCTGTCTTTTCTTTCATTAATGCTATCCTTCTAACTTCCCCTTTCTTCTAGTAATTTCATTTAATTTTATTTAATTTCATTTGCAGAGCCACCCCCTCTCTCATTTTAATTTTCCTTTCCCACATCCAGCCCTCTCCAAGTGTTACTCCTTAGAACCATCATTAGCCTTTGTATGGCCTCCTGGACATATCCATTAGCATGACATTCACCTATTCTCCCATCCCATTTTATTGCCCCTTGGCCTTTTTTTTTTTTTTTGTAAATGTTTATGGTTCTACCTCCCATTCCCACCAAGTCTTTGATGGCTCTTAAAACCTAAGTGACTATGCATGAACTGGCTTCACAAAGTCCTTTCTTCCTTTTTGTGTCTTCCCAATCCTCATTCCTGATGCTGCATGGGCTACACCTCTCTCTTCCCATTCCTCCTCTCTATCTATTTGTCTCTCCACCACTTCTTTCAGTCAATCAGTCAACAGGAAAGTTTTAAGCCCTTAGTATCTGCTAGGCACTATATGGGTCATACAAAGAATTGCAAAAATAGACCCTGCTCTGGAGGAGCTTCCATTGTCATGGGGGAGACAATATGTGAATAACTAAGTACACATAAGATATAGCCACTGTTAGCTGCAGACAGTCAGAGAGAGGACAATTGTATTAACAGCTTGGGAGACTGGAAAATGCCTCTTGCAAAAAGTAGAATTTGAGCTGAGTCTAGGAGGAAGCCAGGGAAAGTAAGAGTCAGAAGTAAGAAGGAGGAGAACATCCCAGACATGGCAGACAGCCAGTGCAAAGGTACAGGTATGGGAGATGGTGGGTCCTCTTTCAGGAACTGTAATATAACCAGATCTTGTCATTCATGGAGGGGAGTAAAGTGTAACAAGACTGGAAAGGTAGGAAGGGTCTGGTTGTGAATAGATTTAAATGCCAATGAGATGAGTTTATATTTGTTCTTGGAGGTTATGAGCTCACTAGGTAAGGGGGTGACATGGTCTGATCTGTGCTTTAAAAAAATCATTTTGGCACCTTAGAGAAGAATGGATTGGGATGGAGAGAGATTTGAGGCAGGGAGAACAGTTAGATGGCTATTGCAATTTTCCAGGCAAGAGGTGATAAGGCCTGAAATTAGGGCTGTGCCTGTAAGAGTGGAGAGAAGGGGACATAGGTGAAAGATGAGGGGAAGGTGGAAAAAACAAGATTTAGCAATGGATTTACTATGTGGGTGTACAAGAGCCAAAAGTCAAGGACATTTTGAGCCTGAGTGACTGGGAGGATGATGGGGCCTCAATGGTAATAGAGACATTTAAAAAAGGGAAGAGTTTTGGGGAAACGATAATGAGTTCTGTTTTGGAATATTGAGTTGGAGATAATTATAGGGCATCTAATTTGAGAGGTCCTAAAAGCAGTTGTCAAACAGGACTGTAACTGAAGGGGCACAGAGTTGGTTATATAGATCTAGAAATCATCTCTATGGAAATAATTTTTGACCACATAGGAGCTAATGAGATCAAGATGGTGTAAAGCAAAAAGAGATGCCGGCCTAGGGTAGTGCTTTAGGGGACATTCATGGTTAGTGAGCCTGACAGATGAAGAGCAAGCAAATGAGAGTGAGAAATAGTCAAACAGATAGGAGAACCAAGAGAGCAGCGTCATGAAAACCCAAACTGTACAGGAGAAGGTGACCACCTGTGTGAAATGCTACAAAGAAGTTTAGAAAAATAAAAACTGAGAAAAGACCATCAGATTTGGGGGAATACTGGTAACATTGGAGAGGATGGTTTCAGTGGAATGAGGTCAGAAAAGGGATTGCAAAGGGTTTAGAACAATGAGATGAGGGGAAGTAGAGGTTCCGATTGTAGATGGCTTTCTAGTAGAGTTTAGTTATGACAGAGAGAAAAATTACAGGACAATAGCTAGTTGGAGCGGTAGGATCAAGTGAGAGTTTTTTTTAATAATCTGGGAGACAAAGGCCTGTTTGAAGATAATAGGGAAAGAGACTATTGATACAGAGAAATTGGAAATTTGAGAAAAAGAATGAGAGAGAGAAATTGGGAGGGGACAGAATAAGGGAAAGAGGGTTGGCTCTGGTAAAGAGGACTGCCTCTTTATCTGAAACTGGAGTAAAGGTGGAGATAGTGGGGAAATATGTGAATGATAGAAAATGACAAGGAATCTTTATTTGAGTACTGGAAATGGTGGAGAGGGAAGTGGTGTTATCAGGAGGAAGCTATGTCATATAGGGCCAGAAAAAGAGAGGACTGAAAAAGGAAGAAATTTAAGGAAAGTTCATTCATTCTAGAGGACGATGGAAGGAGCAGACACATCTGGGGTTAATGGGACTTATACATCAGTAGCTAGGGGTTCAGAATCACTGGGTGGGGAAAGTATAAAGTAAGTATAAGGGAATGGGAGTGAGTCCAAGAAAAATCTCTTTGACACTCTCTCTAATTATCTCAGTGTCTTGAACAGTCTGTATCCCTTTCTTTGGTCTCTTCACTTTTCTCTTCCCCTCAAGACTAATAATCCTTTTCTCTCCTACACCTTTTGCTTTGGCCTCCTACCATTCCCTTTCTTCCAGTTCTCCCCTTTTCCATTCTGGATTGAGTATTTTACTTCTTTCAGCAATATGCTTAAATGGAGGTACTTGGCATGAAGGCTACTGCAGCTGTCCCACTGGTTACAAAGGAGATCGATGTGAGGAGAAGCAAATTATATGTGAGAATGGGGGCACCTGGGATGGAATCAAATGCATTTGCTCTGATCTCTTCTATGGCTCTAAGTGTGAAATGGTTTCAGAAGACCTTCCAATAGGTAAGCCAAACATCTCTGAGTCTCAAGGCTTTGAGCCTAGCTATGCCAACACCTGAATTCAGGGGAGTGAAAAGGGACCAAAAGTACCCCATTCTTCAGGGAGAGGGTGGAGGGTCACAAAGCAGGGGGGATAGAGAGGGTTCATTGTGAATGATTGGTATGCTCATAATCAAGTCCATTTCTATCAGAGTCTCCTCCAGAAAAGGTCAGTGCTGCCGTGCCAGTCCAAGTGTCTGTGACCAATTACGATTTTTCAGAGGACTTAGAAAACACAACCTCGGATGCCTATAAGAATTTCACTGATCTATTCAGAAAACAGGTACAGAATCAATGGATCATAAGAGTATTGGATTTGGCAGGAACCTTAGAGGACATCTAATAATACATTCCCTGATTTCATAGAGGGGATCTAGAAGAGTTAAGCGACATAAGTTAAGTCACTTGGTTAAGGTGGCATAACTAGTTAATGACAGAGACAAAAAAAATCGACCCAGGTCTCCCACAACACCCAGGTCAATGCTTTATCCATTAGATTCTCTGCTTCCTGCTCTTGGTGTCTTTCACTCTGGTCCTGTTTCCTAATGTTACCATTTCAGGGAAAACAGAGTAGTGGGAGGAGTTAGGATGATTTAGGAGTTAGATGATTTCTACTTATAAGCCATTTTACCTGGACAAGTCACTTCACTTTTATGAGTTTCAGTTTGTACCTGGAGTCAGGAACACCTGGATTCAAATTTGGCTTCAGACACCAGTTATGTGATACTGGGCAAAGCACTTAACCTGTCTCAGCTTCAGCTTTCCTCACCTATAAAATGGGAATAATAGAAGGACTTGTTCCTAGGGTTTGTTGTGAAGATATGTCAGATAATATTTGTAAAGTGCTTTGCAAACCTTAAAATGCTAACTATTATTATTATAGCTTACAAGGTTATTTGGAGAGTCAAATGAGATAATGTATACAAAACTTCCTTGTTATTGTAAAGTGCTACATAAATGTTTATTGTATTTGTTTATTATGTTGTTTATTATTTATAATTCTAGTATATCTTGCTGCTTTCCCTTACAGAAGCTGTCTTTTTCCCCTTATTTTGGAAACAAGAAACCTCCAAATTATCTGAATTTTCTCAATTAATCATCAGACATATACTATTGTTCACTAGGCATGGTAGAATACTAGAGTAACATGGGGAGAGGAAGACTGGCAGATGAAGGCCCATAATTCAGAGTATGCACACTCAGTTCTAGTTCAGTAGTACATCACTTTTCATTCCATTATATGTTGATGCTTTTTCTCATATAAGTTGTCTTTTTCCTCTCAACATTTAGAAAATAAGAATCCTCCAGATTATTTTAATTTTCCCCAATCAATTCACAAGCATTTATCAAGTGCCTACAATGTGTTAACTAACTAGTAGGCAATTTGGGAGGAGGAGGAAGAGGATTAGCAGTTGGGGAGGAGGGGTCAGAAAAGGTTTCATGCAGAAGACAGTGCTTGACTTGCATCTTAAAAAAACAGACTTTAAAAGGTGGAGGTGAGGAGGAAGTGCTTTCCAGGAATAGGAGGATGGCCAGTGCAAAGGCAAGGAGATGGGGGATGAAGTGTCATGTGTGAAGAACAGGGACAAAACGCATCTGGTTAGATAGCAGAGTGTAGGAAGGGAAGGGACGCTAGGTGGCACAGTGAATAGAGTGCTGGGCCTGATCTTCCCAAGTTCAAATCTGGCCTCAGGCACTGGTTGAGTGACCCTGGGCAAGTCACTTAACTCTGATTTTCCTCAGTTTCCTCAACTGTAAAATGAACTGGAGAAGGAAGTGGCAAACCATTCCAGTGTGTTTGCCCAGAAAACCCTAAATGGTGCCAAGAAGAGCTGAACACAGTTGAACAGCAGCAGGAAGAGAAGCGATGTTCAAAGACACTGAAAGAGGGACAGCCAGCTTGTGAAGGGTTTTCAATTCTAAACAGAGGAGTTTATATTTTATCCCAGAGGCAATACAAAGCCAATGAAGTTGGTTGAGTAGAAGGGTCAGATCTATGCTTAAGGAAAATTACTTTGACAGTAATGTTTGGGACAGACTGGAATTGTGAGAGATTTGAAGCAGAGAAGCCAATGAGGAAGGCATTGAAGTAATCTAAACAGGTGATGAAGGCCTGAATTAAGGCAGTACCTGCATGAATATAATGAAGGGGTCATGCAAGAGATAGTATGGATTACAGAAGCAACAAGATCTGGCAACTGACTAAACATGTGGGTTGATGGATAATGAGGGGTTGTGGATAATGCCAAGGTTACAAACCTGGGAAAACCAGAAGAATGGTGTGTCTTCAACAGAAATAGGGAAGGTTGGAAAAGAAGTGGCTAGCAACAGAAACTGAAGGGATGGTCAGATAGTAGAAGCAAGGAGAGTAATGTAATGAAAACCCACAGAGGAGAGAGCATCCCTGGGGAGGGTGGTCAGCTGTGTCAAATGCTGCAGATAAGTCAAAAAGGAGGAGGACTTTGAAAAAGACCACTGATTTGGCAATTTAGAGATCACTGGTGGTTTTTGAGGTTGAATCATGAGGTCGGAATCCAGACTACAAAGGCTTGAGGAGTGAGGAGGCAGCAGGTGTAAGTAGATTTTTCAAGGAATTTGACTGAGAAAGGGAAGAAGCTTTAAGATGGTAGTTCAAGTGGATGGTAGAGTCTATTGAAGGTTTTTTTTGTTTGTTTAAAAAAAGACTTTGTCATATTGAAAGAAGTAAAGGAAAAATCAGTAGATAGAGGGTGGAGATTTGTGAGAAAGTGAGGAGATAGATGATTGAGGATATAATTTGCTGGAGAAACTGAGAGGTGATGGGATAACATGCACAAGTAGAGAAGTTGACCTTGGCAGGGAGAAAGGCCACCTCTGTGTGTTGGAAACTATGGAGAAAGGAGGAGAAAGTGGGAGGTGATGTCAAGTTTTGAGATGAAGATCATAGGAAAAGAGGAAGCTCACATAGAATGGCCTAAATTTTCTCAATAAAGACTAGGCTGAGAGTGAAGGGCATATGTGGGAGACTTGAGGAGGAAAGAGAAGGTTTGGAATAGCCTCTGTGGAGAATAAGATAGGGAATTAATTAGAGAGGGGGAAAAAGCACTGCTCGCTACAGGAGAGCCCAGCTGATGTTGGGCAACATGAATTGTAATTGAGGTGGGGCTGGATTGTATTCCTCTTCTGGAAGAAACCTGAATTCTCACCCCATGAAGGAATCAGTGGAGACTAGAATAGCTTATTGGGGTTTTCCTTACTCACTCATCCTTTCCAGGCCTCCCCAGCCTTGGTGCTGGGAGATCCCTTCTTGAAAGAGACCCTTGAGCTGAACTAGAGACATCACAAGACTAAAGGGAAGAGACTAGTTTAGGTAATGGCAGCATCTGCCTAACCCTCCAATGAAGATATTGCTCTTCAAAAGGGATAAAACAAATTCTCCCATGTCCTCAGGGTCTGAGGGGGTCCTTCTGTGCTTTGAACCCTTTCCTTCTAGAGTCTTCTCTCACACAGGTCCATTCTCACAGACTTCTGCTAAGAGGGAGGGCTATTTTAGACAGGGGTAGTGACAGGAAGGGGGGGGGTGCTAAAGAATATCATGATTTTGACTATTTGGATAACCCAATGACCTTTTTGCCTTTCAGATGGATATAATTTACCAAAACATCCCTAACTATGTTGATGTGGAGATCAAGAAGCTTTCGTAAGTTTTTGTAATCTTTGGGAAAGCAGAGCCATGGAGGGCAGGAAGTTACGTGGTGTGGGTGCTCTATTAGTCTGGAGTATTCTCCCTCCTCCCCCCACCATCCTTCAAGGATGAACCAATCAGGCAACAAGGTCGCACTGTGCTTGCCAAGGATGCAAAGAAAAGGCACAACAGCCCCTGCCTTGACGAAGCTCACGTTCTCACGGGAAAAGCAACATGCGGAGCAATAGAGAAATGGTACATACAGGAACGGGAGAAGGTGGAGCCACAAGCAGCTGAGGGCAGGTGGGAGGAGGCAAGGAAGACCAGGGGACAGCTCCTGCAGAAGACATTGTTTGAGTTTTGAAGGAAGCCAGGAAGAGGCAAAATAGGGGAGCACTGCAGGCAAGAGGGACGGCAGAGCAAAGCCCCATTGATAGGAGATGGAGTGTGTGTTTGAGGAACAGCAAGAAGGCCTGGACATGGTTGGAATGTACAGTTCGTGTACACGATGTATGAGTAAAGTATAAGCAATGTGTAAGAAGACTAGAAAGACAGGAAGGACTGGGTTGTAAAGAACTTTAAATGCCAATCAGGAATTTGTTATTCTTCGTAATGTAATGAGAACCCATGGAGGAGAGAGCATCCCGGGGAGGGTGGTCAATGGTGTGAAATGCAGCAGATAAGTCACAAAAAGGAGGACTGTGAAAAGGACCACAGATCTGGCAATTTAGAGATCACTGGTGATTTTTAAGAGGGTAGTTTCAGTTGAATAACGAGGTTGGAAGTGAGATTGCAAAGGGTTGAGGAGTGAGGAAGCAGCAGGTGTAAATAGATTTTTCAAGGACTTTGACTAATAAAAAGAAGAGAGCAATAAGATGGAAGTTTGAGGGAACAGGAGAGTCTAGTGAAGATTGTTGTTGTTTTTTTTTAAAGACAGAGTCACTGGAGTTTATTGAGTAGGGAGGAAATGTTGTCAGAGCTCTATTTTAGGCAAATTTCTCTGACAGCTCTGTGGAGGATGGATTGGAATGGGGAGGGATGTGAAGCAGGGAAACCAGTTAGAAGGCTATTGCAGTAATCTAAGTTAGAGGTGATTAGGTCTGAGCTCAGGTAGTGGCTGTATGAATAGAGAGAAGGGAGTATACCAGAGAAATATTGTAGAAGAAACAAGATTTGGCAACTGGGCCAAGTGAGAATGAGGAGCAGAGGATGGCACCTAGATTGCTGAGTCTAAGGAAAGTGTGGCTATGAATCTGAATTCTGGATGACACCTGGATAAAGGATGTTCTAGGTTGCCCCCTATCTGCATGAAGGGAGTTCCTTCTAGAGGGAAGAGGGCCTAGCTTTGAGTAGACATTCAATGTGGTTGTTAGGTTGGCCTCCTTACCAACCCAGCTCAGGCACTGAGAAGATGATGAGATGACCTTGTCTCTCCTTTTCTCAGAAAAGGCAGTATATTGGTGGACTATAATGTGATCCTGTCGACAGATTTCACCCCAGATTACGAGAAAGAATTGCTGACTATCACAAAGAAAGTAGAGGAAACAATTAAAAACGTAACCAGTGAGCAATCAGACACAGAATGCAGAAGTAAGTGTCCCATTTCACCCAACTTTTTTTCTTATATCCCCCCCACTACATACATGATGCACCACCTGCCTCTGTGCCTGTCTTTGTTGCCCCCAGGTCAGTCCCTAAGTCTGCCCTATCCTCCCTCTCCCTTTATATTTGGTGAATTTTTACCCCTCCTTTAAAAGCCAACTCAAAAGTCACTTCCCCTGGAAAACCCGCTATTGGGTTCCTTTTCCCTAACAACCTTTCCCCCTCCCACTCCCCACCTTGAAGGCCTTGAAGACATAAAGACCTCTCTAATAATGGACTATCACAAATTATGAATTTGCTAATTCTCTACTTGTTTTTATTTCCCTACTAAACTCCAGGAGAGCTGCATCTTCCCCAGCACCTAAGCCCAAGGTTCTTCACATTATCTTTTGGGTTCAGACCTGGGATTTTATCAGTGTAGGGAATTTCCAGTGTGGACACTCCCTCTGCCAATACATATTCTCATCTCCTTTGCATTATAGTCTTAGAGAGTTGCCTGGGCCCCTGGGAAGTTAAGTGACTTGCCTATGGTCTCACATCTACTATAGGTCAGAGGCAGGATTTGAACCCAAATCTTCCTAACTCCTACCTCAGTCCTTTAGCCTTTGTCATATCACCTATCCTTTTGCACATAATAGGCAATTAATAAATGTTTGTTAAATTGTATTGAATTTCCTGAGATGGAAGGAAGAGCCTACAGGGAGCTCTTTGTCTAAAATTACCAGTTTTCCATGGCCCCACCTCTCTCTCCCATCTGTGGGAGAAGGGGCCAGAGGGCAGAACTATAACAGAAAAAGTCCTAATTTTGAAGAACTTGAAATCCCAAATGTGGGAACGAAGAAACCAGGACTTATTAAGCAACTATTTATAAGCCAGGCACTGGGGCAAGCATGGCACAAATATCTCATTTGATCCTCACAATAACCCTGGGAGGCAGGTGCTATTATTACCCCCATTTTACAGATGAGGAGATTGAGGTAGAGAGTCGGTGACTTGCCCAGGATCAGACAGCTAGTAAGTGTCTGAGTCAAGAGCTGAACCCAGGACTTCCTAACTTGAGTCCTAGCACACTGTGCTAAGCTCCCTTTAAGATGAAGAAAAGATATCAGGTGTAGCTTCAGATACTATAGCCCAACTACCAGAAAACCAGTATTTTCCAGGAAATTCTCAGCAGCCACAGTACCAGGATGGAGGTGGGTTTGTGAAAAGCGCTAGTGGAGCCAACAAAGAAGGAGAAAACCATTAACGGGGTAGACCTATGGGAAAAAAATCTGGGAAGAGAGAGAATTTCAAAGGGCTGAGTATCTGAAGCCAGAAGGTCTGGGAAGCCTGTATTCCCTCTTCTCCCCACCTCCTAACAGGTTTCCTTATCCCCCACTCTAGGTAAGGAAGCCTTCAACAGAAAAGCCCTGAGGCAAGAGGAGATTTACCCTCCATTTTCCTCTTTCACTGGATTATGTTTCAACCCCAATAAGACATCAGTGCAGGAGCCAGAATTTCTGTACAATCCTGAGAGTACGTAAACCTAAAGAAGATGTGGGGTAAGGGGTTAGGGTGAGCTATGGAGCCTGTCCTGGGGCAACAGTTCATCCTTTTTATTCCCTTGACCTTCCTCTTAGAGCAATGTCAAGAGCTTGCTGGAGAATTGAAGGAATTCTTCTACATTGAGTACAAGGATGGAACACCACACTGTATTAACAGATGCAAGCAGAACTTCAACTCATCACTGGACTGCAACCAGGGACAGTGTCAGTTCGAGCAGAGTGGGTCCCGGAAAGGCCCTCGATGCTAGTAAGTTCCCAGGCCCCCCTGATAGCCTCCCTCCTTCTCCTAGGCCCATCTGGGCCCTCCCTGGACCAGATTTTCCCCTGTTCCTCCAGCGGTTTTGATCTAGGTAGGCTAAAACCCTCTGATCACATCTGTAACAGTCCTAGGCTTTTTCTGGTAAGAGTGCTCTCTCACTGCTGGCCAAACAGACTTGGCCTTTGCCTTCAGGGAACCACATTCACTTTCTTGGACTGCTCCCAGTCTGAATGGGAGGAATAGAAGGACACACCCACAAGAAGAAGAAAAAAAAGCACAAAACCCAAATCACCCTAACAAAAAACAAAGAAATTATCAGTTACTACCCCCCTTGGCTGTGTGCCAGGAGCTAGCTCTAATGGTTTTAACTTGCTTAAATTTTTGGTGTGAGCATAATAATGCAGATTTAACTTCAAAGTGTGTGTGCATACATTCCCTCCCACCCCTAGAGAGCCAAGTTGTTAGTGCACTTCAGGATTGCTCCATAAACCTTGCTTAGACTCAGCAAGGGGGCAGTAGAAGACTCTGGGAATGAAGTCATCACCAGACTGGAGGCTTGTAATGTTAAAGCATTTAGAGAGAGCTTTGAAGTTTGCAAAGTGCTTTACATCCATTATCTTCTTTGAGCCTCACAACACCCCAGATTGCACTTTTCCTGAAAAGATCCCAGGCAGGGGGCAAGTCTGAGGAAGAAAGGACTATCAGGTATAATTGAGGAAGACTTCTGGGAGGAAGGAGCATTGAGTATATTTGAATTGGGGTAGAGCAGAATTTGATGCAGAGTTGGGGAGGGTGTCCTTTATGTGGTAGTAGATGGATGGGAAAAATGAAAAAGGAGTTTTGTCTTGATAGAGTGTGCTGGGGTTATCTGAAGATGACTTACAGCTTGGGAGAGCAATTAGTGATGGATTCTTGGCATGTGATGAGGACTATGGGTACACCTCTCCTCGCCCTTCCAACATAGGAAACAACCTCTGGGAGCAGGAAACAACATTACAACAATGTGGGAGGCTGCAGAGTTGGCCTGGGGAAGCAACAGTGGAAAATGCTAGCGAGGGCACTAGCTTCTCTCCCACTCTGAGGTTACTTACAGATTAAGTCAGAAACATACAGAACCTCTTCCAAAACTGACCTTTATGCTGTGATTGCTGAGCTAATTGTGTTTACAGGAGGGAGGGGCAAGAGAGGCACATGAGACCACTTTGACACAGAGCAATTCAGTCTAACACATGCTTTCCCTCATTATGGGTGTCACTATGGGAGTAGAAATGTCCCTAGAGCTGGAATTAGATGACAGGAAGTCAGCTTTTGGTTCTGCTATGACCTTTCTGAGTGGCTCTGAGTAGTCATTTAACCTGTCTAAGCCTGTTTTCTCATGTCTAAAATAAGGTGAATGGACTTCTAGCTCTAGATTTTGTGATCAATAAGTCCTGTGTATTAGGTTATGCTGTAAACTACCTGAGATCTTGGGTAAGGAAAACACCAGGGATTTTAGACACTGAAGACTCCATGTCATGACAATTGGATCAGCTTTGAAACCCTTCCTGTATCAGCAGTAGTCATACCCTAAGACATAAGATCATAGCTCCCAAATAATTCTAGGCCCATGTTCTTTGAATCTGGCCTCCATCCCCACTCCAGCTCACATTCCCTTCTCCTGGGGCCACCTGACTGGTCCTTTATCTCCTATATCTTAATTCCTAGAACTTGTACACATCTTTATCTTCTTCGCAGTCCTCTCTCCATGGGATAAAAGGGTCAGTTCTGGAGACTGGGTAGAGATAGAAGAAAGTGTCCGTAATCTTGACCTAAATTTTCTTTCTCTCCTACCTTTACTATCATTCAACAGCTGTTTGACCACAGATACACACTGGTACTGGGGAGAAACCTGTAACCTCAGCACCAGTAAGAATCTGGTGTATGGGTTAGTGGGAACTTTAGGGGCAATGTTGGTGATCATCATTGTTGCCCTCTCTGTCTTCATGTACAAGTCTCAGAGGAAGATCCAAAGGTGAGCCATCTCTACTCTACTTCTTACACTCATAAAGATGATCTGAAGGAAATCACAGCTAGACTGGATACTCTTCAGGTCATCTCCCCAATAGATAGCTTCTTTGAATGTTATGGGCATTGTGTTGAGCCCCAGTTCTGTTGGAGGTGGGGGTCATTCTGACATTTTTGTCAACAGGCAGAAGGCCAGGCTGGATCAAGTGTATAAATGGCACGAAGAAGATGGAGGACCAGCCCCTGGGAGCTTCCAGAATACAGGCTTTGACATCTATGAAGGTACCAGCAGCCCTCCTTGGGTTCCTAGTGACTAGAGGGAGGCACTTGTGAGGAATATCAGAGGTATGGGGGATGGAAGGCAGTTCCCAGTTCTAAAACTCTGGGCCCCACACAGCTTCCAAGACTATATGGACAGCAAGAAGGTGGGAGAAAAAAGCACTGGGCCGGAAGGGGGAGAGAAAATGCAAAGTCTATCTTCCCAACCGTGCCACCTTCCTCCTTGTTCTCCCTGCCTCTAGAACAAGAAGATTCCATTCATGCGGATTCCATCTACAATAATTTCCAGCCCTCCTTGGATCACATTGACCCTGAAAAGAAGGTATTTCTCTAGCATTTCTCTAGGCCCAAATTCCCTGACACAGATTTTTCAGGTCAAGCAGAGTTGTCCCTAGGCTTTGGGGCAGTGACTTTAGGCCCTGAGCACTAAGTGACCCCCATGCTTCTGGTCAAAAAAGGCAATTGTTGGAGAAAAGACAGCTCCCATATTTGGTGCCTGAAGATCTGACACACATCAAGGTCTCGTGATACCCTGTAGGACTGCCCTCTCCTCATATCCATAAGCAAATCTTCTCTGGTAGTAATTTGGCCCCAAATGAGGTATCATTTCTCCTAGGTTGGTTTTGTCATTCATTGTTATACAGTTAAACCTGGGGGGATAAGTGGGGGTGGGATAGGGTAGAGAAGGTAGGGAAGAAAGCGTACAATACACTTCCTGTCCTCCTAGGGTAGCCAATGGGTCAAGGTCAAATAAAAAACTATGACAAGGAAATTCTCACATCCAGCTAAATAGATAAGTCAAACTTGAGTTATTTTGAGACAGATCTGATTAGTTCACTGGTTCAGATCTCACCATTATATCAGTTTCCATCCCAGGATCCATGGGAGGAATCTTCCCTAATCTCTAGCATCTTTGCTGCCCTTATCTCTCTTTAGCCTCAACATCTCCCTGTAGCCAAGCACCCATATAGATACCTTCTCTTTCTAGATCCAGATCCAAAGGCCACAAGTGGTGATGACCTCAGTATGAAAATTCACAGCTGAAGAAAACCTATAGGTGCAACCCTGCATAGAGATGAGAACGGAATCAATTGTAACATTTGCCAAGGAAAGAAGTGCCAAATCTTCAGTTAGTGAGCAGAGGAACAGAGTCTTTGTTGATATGAGATTATGTATGCACTTAAACCATATATTATTATTATTACTATTATTATTATTATTATTATTATTGTTTGTTACTATTGTGGTGTTCTTGTTATTGATATCCCAAGGACAGTGCTCTCCCACTATGCAGCTGCTCACCTAGCACCCGACAGGAACTTCCTGCTGCTCACACAGAGGAAATAAAGGAGGGGAATGGAGGAGGGAAGAGGGAAGGGACAGTACTTAAATAAAGACATCATTGTGGTCTTTGCTGAGTTCTGACACTTAGGGGCTGGTTCTCCCAGGGGGAAACTTTTCTGCCCACCCGGTTTCAAATAAAACAGACAAATTATATATGCAAACACATATAACACTTAGATCCTTCTCTTTTCCTATATATACACAGGCATATCCATATGAGTTGATGCTGTAGGATAGTCCTAGACTATGGGAGGGACTTCAGTACAAAAGGGTGAAACATTTCTAATGATTTAACCCAAGGCCCCTTGGGAAGATCATGGAGTACATACTAAACAGCCAGCTGAATGTCTCCTAAGACTTTTATCTTTCAGGCATGAGCTTTGGAAGTGGGATCAATGTAGAATCAGTCTGGTCGCCAATGATGGAATGCATCTCCTCTAGAACCTAGGACCAGCACTAACCCATGTCCAAATAATATTTATCCCTAATATTTGTATGTTGCTTTCTGTGTTTTTTTTAACAGACTTCCACATACCTTAATATCTTTTGTCCTCACAAAAGCCTTATGAAGTGTCATCATTTGGTAGATAAGGAGACTGAGAAAAGAGAGTGAGGTAGCTTGCCTAAGACCACAAAATGAGTGATTTGCAGAGCCAGCATTCAGAATAGCCTCCTGACTCCATGATAGAGTAGGGAAGAAGCTGACTGTACCTTAGGGTTATAGCAACCTGCTTCTTTGAGCTAAGCCACAGTTGGCAGGAGCCAAGGACTTTGCTCTCAAAGATCATTCAAAGCAGCCCCAGGGCAATGGTTTTGGGGGTCTTTCCCTGAGATCCTGTACCCTCTACTGGTGTATTAAGGACATCTTACCTCCCCACCTTACTTCTATGATTGCTGTGCCCCTCATCACCTACCTATTTCAACAAATCAGACCTATCTGTGATTTTCTTCTCCTTCACTCTCACCTTCACTCAAGTGACAGATTATCTACTAGGCTTCCCTTCCTCTTGATTTCTACAGTATAGGATTTGGGGACTAGAAAATTTTGCCTAAACCTAATCTAGACCAAAGGATGACTAAGGGGACATCACTCATTGAGTCTTTCCCCTCAGAACATCCTGAATGTTAATTTCACAGGAACAACAACACACATATCCCCGGACCCCACCCACAAACATACTTAGAGATGTCAGTCCTAATGGAAGACACAGTCTTTGTCCCTTTGGTCTCCAAGGGAGATACAATGCTGCCCTGGAATATCTGTGTTATTTTTGCGATTGCTATATCCCATTCTTGTCATTTGCAAAGGCACTGGTGTCAAAGAACTTACTGAATCATCAAAACAGTCATTGGTATTCATGGTTACAAAAGTAACAACCATTAATATCACTTGAGTCATGTAATAACCCTGTGAGGCAGGTGAAGCACATTATTGCAGTTTATCCAGAGAGATAAAATCCAATGTTATATATAGCTCATCAGCCACAGTGTGAGGACTCAAACTAGTTAGTGGCTTCCAACTTCAGGTCTGGTATTTTTCTCCCCTGCTATTACGTGCTACTGCTTCCCTTGCATCTGAGATATCAGTCATGTTTTACCATAGACCACACAGACAGATCCATTCCTTAAGTTTCTCTGCCATAGAATACTCCCACTGAAACTTTAACTTTGAAACAAAACAAAACTTTACCCTGCTGCTCCCCAGGGGTGTCTTTGGAACCATTACACACAGAGTTAGACCATTCAACCTGCCCCACTCATATGGCTCAGTTCTCCTGGACAGCTCCATGTACAACTCCTCAGGGGCTCCTACTGTGTCTTCAGCTTCAAAGAGCCCTTTCAACTTTCTCCCCATTCATTTCTTCATTTACTTTCCAAGCCTTCAGCTCCTAAAATTGGGCCGAGTCCCATGTGATGTCTACTTAAGCATCTTCCTCTATGGCAAAGGTTAAACTGTAAAGCTAGGAGGATATGCTGGAGCAGTTCAAAGGGAGTTGACAAGTCCCAGCAGTATTCATCATTACTTATCAATACAACTTTTTCTTCAACCACATTAACCCCTCAACCCCATCCCTTTCTTTCCATTCACCTTTCCCCACCTCATCACCTGCTGTCATGACCAGGATTCCCAGAGTCCCTCAGGCTTGACACAGAATGATTGCCTAGATAAAGTAGTAAGGCCCAGAATTTACAGCTCTATTTACACTCACCCCACATGACCACATTTATAACAAGCAACAAAGCTCTTAACTTTATGGTCACTCTGTGTTCTGGGGAAGATTCATGGATCAAGGTTGCTTGCAGAGGAATCTCAACTTATCTCAATCAGTGCCTCTTCTTTTGTGCTCAAGCAAGAATGGGTGGCCTTGAAACATTTACTGAGCATGGAAGGAGGAAGGAAACAAGCATGAGTGCCTAGTGTGTGCTAGGCACTGTGCTAAGCATTTTACAAACATTATCTCAGTTGAACCTTACAACAATCTTATGAGGCAGGTGTGTGGAAAAATATAGGCTCCCAAATAATCTTCTTCTTTAAAGCAAGGGAAAACAATAGCTCCAAGACCAAGTGCTAACACAAATCCTGACAATGCAATTAGGACTTTAGGACCTTCCCCCTCAACTCCAGTCCTTCCTCTCTTCAACCTTAGAGGAGATGATTAACTCAGTGACAGGTCAAATGGAGCAAACACTATCAATTTCTCTTGCTCTCAAAGATTGAAGAACTTGGGTACACTGAATACTCTTGGTGAAGGGGTATTAGGGACATGAATCCTGTAGAGGTTCCTAGCATTGAAAACTATTGTCTTAGAATGACCTAGAAGGAAGCTGCAGCAGGTGCCTTTTTATATTCTGGGATCCTGAATCTAACTCAATAGCACTCATAGACTTAAAAGGGACCTTAGATGAGGAAAATAAGTCTGGGAAAAGCTAGTAATTGCCCAAGGTCACATAGGTGGCAAAGCCTAAAGGTTCAGGCTGTTGACATCACGTTTTTGTCCCCTGAGTATGAAACAACCAAGAAGAGCTCAATTATTCTCTGAGGTTTGACTGGAAAACCACAATGGGCAACACAGAGGCAGAGGAATGTCACTCAGTTAAGTCAGCACTGTGTCTGGATACACATCCTTACCAAAAGATCTGGAGTACTCAGTGTTCCATAGACCTAGTCTGTGTTAGGACTAGTGGTGTCTCCTTCCCCCAATAGCTCTAAAGCATGCACAACTTCTTGGAGGGTGGTCTGGGGTTTACCTTCAGGTGTTAACTCTTTTAATACTGAGGGTAAGGGGTTTGGCTTTCTTTGCAATGCCATTTTTGTCTCATGTCATAGGCTCCTGACTCCTCTTGTAAGGAGTAAAGTCTATCTTTGCAGGATCTGCCCCGAGCCAGGATTTTGCCCTACAATCCAACTTGTGCAGTTGTACAGTTACATGCAAGTGTATATAAGTAGTGTGTGTGTGTATGTGTGATTATGTATAGGTATGGCTAAGTAAATCTGCTTTTGTTAACTGTTGAATGTCTCATTTAATTCGGGAACCTAAACTACCAAAGGACAAGTCTGAGTCAGGCAAGCCCAGAAGAGTTAGATTAGTTGGGCTGGACTAGAATGAAATAATCTCATTGAAGCAGAGGATAGTCAGTGAAGATGAATGTGAACCAGGATTGGCCTCAGTGCTTCTGCTGGTGCTTTTGGTGATATTTCTGGAGATGATGACTGCTTACCATGAGGCATCCCACCCCCTCCACCCATGGAAGATTAGAGAGTAAACCATCTAAAACCATTCAGCAAGAAGAGACCATTGTGAGTGTGCTCTGCCATTTAAGAACTGTACCTGTAGTAGGTCTCCTTGTGAGACATGGTAGCCTTTTCAGACAATGTCTGGTTTTCCTTTACCACTACAGAACACTAAACCTTTCACAAGTCAATCAGATTGTGTGGCAGCCGGGTCAGAAGGGGAGCAGATGGTTGTCAGTGTGGCAAGGTCACATGGAGCTGTACAACATGAAAGAAAGCCTTATCACCTTGGTGGGAAGGCCAGTCATGACCTCCAGGCTCTGGTATTCCTGGCTACCAGCCCCAAAGAATGCTTTGGGATCAGATTTTGGGGAAGTTTCCCTTGGGTGAGATCTAGAACTCTCTCTCTCTCTCTCTCTCTCTCTCTCTCTCTCTCTCTCTCTCTCTCTCTCTCTCTCTCTCTCTGTCTCTCTCTCTCTCTCTCTCTCTCTCTCTCTCTCTCTCTCTCTCTCTCTCTCTCTCTCTCTCTCTCTCTCTCTCTTGGTACAGCTAAAGTAATTCGGTCCCAATAGGAGAGTTCCTTCACTCTGTATTATCTGGTGTATATTCTTTTATACATACTTTCTCTGGTTTCTGTTTTGCTATGATTTAGATAAATGGGTTTCTTTGATTATTGCTATGTATGTGTAGGAACTGAGCTTTAGAAATAAAGCATGGGGTCCTCCTGCTTCCTTTATTAATGAAACAGCATTCAGAAGTTAGCCTGAACCTGAAAATTACATTCCCTAGACTAACAATGTTTAAAGGAACAAACAGATATAATTCTAGCCCAGTCCCCTCCTTCCTCTCTGAGGAGCAAAGAGTAATCTCATCTTGATTCTCCTGCTGGCAGGAATTAAAGCATCCTTTAAAAAAGTTGGGAAGGTGGGGGGTTGGGCTAGAGATATCTAGTCTGTTTTCCTTTAAGCTATACAATGCCATCCCCATGATAAGAATTCCCCAAAATCTCTTGCTTCACGTGATGGAGACTGCCTGATTTTTCCTGTCAGCCTCTTCCCAGAGTTTTTCCTTTAGCAACCTGTGTGAAGGTTGCTAAAAGGTTCCCTTTGGAAACTGGGAGCAAGAAACACCCAAAGTCCAAGGAAACTCAACTAACTCAAAGAAAACTCAAAGACAGAAGACTAAAAAGATTTGAAGAGAACTCCAGAAGTCTTATCTCCCATTCCCACCAATTTCACACTGATCTTATGCAGGTGTAGGGCATTGATTTCCACCAATATCATACTATTGAACTTTGGAACTGGGGTTACACCCAAGAACAAGGTGTCCCCAGGCTTAATTGGCCCATGTTTTCCTGGTCATCTAAGGGCATAAAAAGTACCCAGATCATCTAAGGGGATAAAAAGTACCCAGGTAATTTTAGAGCATAAAAAGTCCCCACTAAGGAAAAAAAAAGGAAAAAAAATTTACATGATAACTTTATTATATATTTAAAAGAAATACCAAGTTGTATATAATAGATTTGCAGTTTTGTGTGCAATCATCTTTTCTTATATTATATGGTCATGGAAATGCTTGTTTTACTCCATAAATTACAAACAAAATAAGTAATTTTTCAAAAGTCCCCTTCTGGTGGGACTAGGGCCTCTCCAACTTTGTAGATTTCTGAAGACCATCAAAGTCACCATACTCTGCCCTGCTGACCAAAGGCATTTCCAGATAGAGATGGGAGGGAAGGCATGTGCAGAGAAGCTGATTACCACTCTGTCCTTTCTGCGTATCTTTGCTATGTTAGGGCAAAGTAAATCTCCTTTTGTTAACTGTTTAATAACTTATGATTTGTTGAACTTATTTTGTCCCAACAGTGGACCTAAACTAAGAATGCTGGCTTTAGGCCTTTTCTAGCAAGGAGAATGATAGGCTAGGAAGAACAGATGAGAAAGACTAGACAGGGGTTAGTTCTGGATGGAGAAAGTTAGCCCTGATAAGTGTAATGTACTCTGTAAAAATCTAGTAAACATGCATGCAAAGTAAACTCAGCAATTCTGTTTTCTATATTATTCTACTAGTTAGTGGCCAATTCCTTTTTGTAAAACCCTATCTCTGTCTTCAGTAAATTCAGGAATAAAGGCTTTTGTCCACATCTAGACCAAAAGATCTGGAGTAAACAATGTTCCATAGACCTAATCTGTGCTAGGACTAGTGGCATTTCCTTCCCCGATAGCTCTAAAGTATGCACAATCTTATGGAGGGTGGTCTGGTGTTTACCTTCTGGTGTTAACCCTTTTAATACTGAGGGTGGCTTTCTTTACAGTGCCATTTTTGTCTCATAGGCTCCTGACCCCTCTTGTAGGGAGTAAGGTCTATCTTTGCAGGATCTGCCCCCTAGCCAGGATTTTGTCCTACAATACAACTTATGTGGTCACGCACAGTCACATGCAAGTATACATAAGTAGCGCATATGTGTGAATATGTGCATTTATGTATGACAATCTGCATTATGACTGCATTATGTTTTGGGAATACATAGATAGGGTAATGGACCCAGGTGTAAAGATGGTATTGCCTGGAATATCTACCCCTGTAGAGTTCATCAGTTCTATGAAGATCTATAACATCTTCTAGAAATAACACCAAAAATAGATGTCACATTCATCATAGAGGATTGGAATGCTAAAGTAGGAAATCAAAAGATACTTAGAATAACAGGCAAGTTTGGCCTGAGAGTAGAAAATAAAGCAGGGCAGAGAATAATGGAGTTTTGCCAAGATAAGTCATTGGTCATAACAATTACTCTTCTTCAACACCCCAAAAGGAGACTCTATACATAGAAGTCACCAGATGGTCAATATAGAAATCAGATTGATCATATACTTTACAGCCAAAGATGGGGAAGCTCTGTACAGTCAGTTAAAACAAGACCTGGGGCTGACTGTGGTTCAGATCATGAGCTTCTTATTGCAAAATTCAGACAAATTGAAAAAGGTAGGGAAAAAAATTTTGGTATGACCAAAATAACATCCTTTATGAATATTAAGTGGAGGTTATGAATAGATTTAAGGGATTAGATTGGCAAGATAGAGTGCCTGAAGAACTATGGGCAGAAGTTTGCAATACTATACAGGAAGCAACAACAAAAAACATCCCAAAGAAAGAGAAAAGCAAGAAAGTAAATGACTGTCTGATTAGCCTTTACAAATAACTGAGGAGAGAAGGAAAGGGAAAGGAGAAAGAGAAAGATATATCCAATGGAATGCAGAATTCCAGAGAATAGCAAGGAGGAGATAAGAAGATTTTCTTAAATGAACAATGCAAAGAAATAGAAGAAAACAATAGAATAGAAAGACAAGGGATTTATTCAAGAAAATTAAAGATATCAAAATGCAAAATGGGCATGATAAAAGACAAAAAAAATGGCACAGATTTAACAGAAGCAAAAGAGAAGGCAAAAATACACAAAAGAATTATACAAGAAAGATCTTAACATCATGGAGATAGCCATGATGGTGTGGTTACTGACTTATGGTCAGATACCCTGGAGAATGAAGTCTAGTGAACAGTAAGGCTAGTGGAGGTGTTGGAATTCCAGCTGAGTGACTTATAACCCTAAAAGATAGTGCTGTTAAAGTGCTGCACTCAATATACCAGCAAATTTGGAAAACATAACAATGGCCACTAGATTGGAAAAAGGCCAGTTTACATCCCAATCCTAAAGAAGGCCTATGCCAAGGAATGTTCAAATTACTGAATAATTGTGCTCATTTCACATGCCAGCAAGGTTATGCCTACACTTTTGCAAGTTAGGCTTCAGCAATATGTGAACTGAGAATTACCAGAAGAACAGGCTGGTTTTCAAAGAGGCAAAGGAACCAGAGACCAAATTGCCAATATTCACTGGATTATGGAGAAAGCAGGAGAGTTTAAAAAAAACAAAACCAAAAAAACAACTCTACTTCTGCTTCATTGACTATACTAAAGCCTTTGATTGTGTGGATCATGACAAAATGTATCAAGCCCTCAAAGATATGGGAGTACCAGATCATCTTATGTGTCTCTTGAGGCACCTGAATACAACAGTTAGAAATGAACATGGAACAACTGATTGGTTTAAGATTGTAAAAGGAGTACAATAAAGCTGTATATTGCTACCTTATTTACTTAACTTATATGCAGAGTACAGCATATGAAATGCCAGGCCAAATGGATCGAACACTGGAATTAAGGTTGCTCTGAGAAATATCAACAATCTCAGATATGTAGATGATACCACTTTGTGGAAGAAAGTGAAGAAGAATTAAGAAGCCTCTTTATGTGGTTGAAGAGTGTAAAAGTTGTCTTGAAGCTTATCATCAAAAAAAACTAAGATCTTGGAAACTGGTCCCATCACTTGCTGGCAAATAAAGTGAGAAGAAATGGAAACAGTATCAGTTTTTATATTCTTGGGCTCAAAGATCACTGCAGACAGTGACTACAGCCATGAAATTAAAAGATACTCCTTGGAAAAAGCTATGGCAAATCTGGACAGCATACTAAAAATCAGAGACATCACCTTGCCAACAAAGGTCCATATAGTCAAAGCTATGATTTTTCCAGTAGCAATGTATGGCTGTGAGAGTTGGACTATCAAGAAAGCTGAGTGCCACAGATTCAAGATTTTTGAATTGTGGTGCTAGAGAAGACTTTTTGAGAGTCCCCTGGACAGTCAGAAGATCACATCAGTCAATATTTAAAGAAATGAATTCAGGCTCTTCACTGGAAGGTCAGATACTAAAACTAAAGCTTAAACACTTTGGCCACATAATTAGAAGATGAGACTCATTGGAAAAGACCTTTGAAGACAAGAAGAAAAGAGGACAACAGAGGATGAGATGGATAGATAGTGTCATGGAAACAATGAATATGAACTTGGACAGACTTTGAGACAGTGGGGGATAGAAGGGCCTGGCATGCTACAGTCCATAGGGTCATGAAGAGCCAGACACAACTGAACAACAGAAGAGCCCTTCCAGTTCTCAGATTTTGTCATTCTGAGACTATCTCTGCAAAGTTGGGAAACAACCCAGAAAGTGATATGCACTCTTATCCCCTCCCATTTGATGATGGAGAGAGGAGCTATAGAAGGGGTCACAGAATTAAAGACAATGGGGTTTGGGAGCACCTGAAAATTATCACTATTCAAAGCTGCCTGCTAAACTAGTGAAGAAGAGACCCTCCCCCCCTCTTATGTATTGTTAGTGAGAAGTATGGAAGCATCTTTATAAAACAAATTTACAAATCTTAAATAAAATTACTCCACTAGGGGGATCTGATAGATAAGTCATCAAAGATAGCCTGTATATAGCATGGCTGAATAGATAGGAGGTTGGCACAACACATACCCAAGCTTAAGATCCAGGTGGAAGAGGTAGCAAAAGGGGTTCTTCAGGACTGGATGGAACTGGTTACAGGAACCATCATCATTCCTTGAACTTAGGACCTATCATGAAGAATTGTGGAAATTTCTCAGATAGGAAATAGGCCTAAGAGGTGTATGGCAGCTTGATGATAATAGATCTCTGGATCTGGAGTCAGAAAAACTGAGCTCAAATCTGTCCTCAAATACTAGCTTTGGGACCCTGGGCAAGTCATTTAACCTCTGCCTCAATTTCCTCATCTATAAAATATGGATAATGATAGTGCCTACTTTCCAGGGTTATTGTGGAGATAGAATGAGAGAACATTTGTGAAGTCCTATAAATGCTAGCTATTTTGTTAACTAGAGAGGTACAACGAGGGAGCACAATTTTGAAACAGGAAAAGAAGCCTGCCTGTTCCTGGCCATGAAGGAGAGCATCTCTAGGGAATGCTGGCAACTTAACACTAAAGCTACATACCTTCATCTGGAGCCTCATCATACTCATCTCAGATGCTGACTACAAGAGGGAGAGGGGAAAGCAGCTGAGCTTTATCAGAGAGGCAGTGATTATACTTTAAACAAAATTATCCAGGTTGGGACAGCTAGGTGGTGCAGTGAGTAAGAGCACTGGCCCCGGAGTCAGGAGGACCCGGGATTGGTTCCAGACTCAGATACTTAACACCTAGACACACACACACAAAAATGGCCATGTAACCTTGGGCAAGTTATTTAACCCCAATTGCTTTAATAAAAAAAAATAATCTAGGCAGTGTGAAGTGGGTTGGGTTGAAAGCTGGAGTCCTAGAGCAGCAGCATCCATTGACATCTTGTGGAGGGAGGACATGGGAGTGAGTGACCTCAAGGTCAGAATGTCTGGGACCTACATGATGAAGCACTACTCCCAGGCAGTTATCCTCAGGTGGGAGCAAGGGAAACAATGAGATCAGGACAATGTCCCCCTTAATCTTTCAGTCTTTGCCTATATTTTAGCTAAAAGTAAAATTTCTGAGATTTTAGAGCTTGTCAATTTCCATGTTTCTTTAAAAAAAAATTTTATTCTTGGTTTTGTTTAACTTTACTCTTTGTTACCGGGTAAAACCTGGTCTTTTGGAAAAAAAAAAATCTACCTTTGGCTCAGTTGCACCCCCTTAGAGGCTAGATGTTAAAGTTGGAATAGCAGTTTAGAAACCAAGAACAGATGTATAATCGAAAACCAAACCAAAACAAACAAACAAAAAACTTAGACTAGGGAGAACCAGGGACTGACATTTCCATTGCTGATTCCTTTCTGGGGGAATTCCCTCACAAAACTATTCTTCTAAGTCTCTCCTAAAGTTCTCTTTATCTGATTCATATTTAAACTTGAAGATAAAAAGAGAGCTGCCTTTAGGGATCTTACTGGTTCAAGGCTTAGCAATCAATATCAATCATTCAATCAGTAAACATGTATTCAGTGCCTATTATGTGCTGGATATATAAAAAGATTCAAAAGACAATCCCTGCCCTCAAAGACTTTACTAATCTCCTTTCTTGGCATTTAGCATTAGGTCTCCTGTCTCCTCTAATTCTAGTTCCAAGACCTCCTATTGCAAGGCCTAGAGCAGGGCTTCTTTACCTGAGGTTTGTGAATTTATTTTTTTTTAATATGTTGATAATTATTTCAATATATTAAGTTTCCTATGCATTATGTTTTATGCAGTTGAAAACATTATTCTGAGAAAGGGACCATAGGTTTCACTGGACTGACAAAGATTAAGCATTCCTGAGCCAGAGAATGTAAGGGAAGGTCATAGATTACACACACACAGCCCATCCCCTCCCCCCAACCCCCACCCCAGTCTCCTCATTCCTACTTCTGAAAGGAGCAGACAAGCTGGCCAGCTGGCTAGAGGTAGGAGTGAATGGTTGTGAGGGGTTAAGACTGTGGAGGTGGTTCCCGACCGTGGAAATATTCTGAATAATTGAGGGAAGAGGGTGGGGGTGGGGCTTTCTGTGGCCTGCCTAGCTTCACTGACAGACTGGACAAGAATGTGTCCATTTCTAGAGTGTGCTGTGACTCAGCAACCCTGCTGTTTTTGTGCAGGATCCCAGGCCTAAGGAAGCATGACTCAGAAGCTGAGGGAGGGAGCAGTTATAAGCAAACACTGCTGCAGTCCATGTGAGGTTTTGTTGTGGGGAGAACGGGTTGTTCTTTATCCTAGAACCCCAGGGTGAAGTTATGGTTTTTGTGGTCTGATACATGTGATACTATCAGACTCCCAGCCATGTGGCCCCGTGAAAGGTCTAGGTCCTCAGATTTCCCTAGCATCATGGTTCCAAAAGCCACACCCACCTCCATTCCCTGCAGACTTCTTTGGCAGAGATTTCCCTTTCATCCTCTTTGCCCCACAAATGTTCATCCCCCTCTCCAGTCCTCTGTTCCTCCAGAAAAATATACCCCCACACTTGCTGGTATTAATCTCTTTCCCCCATACTGGCTTGACACAGCCTAGCAGAATGCCCCACACAGGAAAAAGCTGGTAAGCACCAGGCTTTCTTGGCTGTTTGGTCTCAAAGAAGACATCCTGAGAACTAGGGAGAAAATGGGGAGGCTACCCACCAAGGTGTCTACCATTGGCAGGGCAGGACCTGAATGTCCAATCTATAATGTACCATGGCTAAAAGAATATAACAAACGTGAAATCTTCCTATTAGATGGTGATGTGTCTTATTGGGAACATGGTTGGAGGAGGGCAATCTTATGGGGGGGGGAGGGGAATGGGGGGAGGAAGGGAGTTTATCTCTTGTCCTTAGATGAAAAGATCAAGAAGAGCTAACAGAACTTTGTGGCCTAGAGAATGCTCTCCCCTGGAGAATGTACTCTTGGGCCCTGCCAATGGATCTAAATTTCCTTCCTGAGGCACTGTTTCCCTCTCCCACCATACTTCTTCCCATTCCACTCTGCTCCAAACCCTTAGCCTTTCCAAGACTGGGCAGAGCTTCCTAGGAAGTTTTCTTAGAGAAGCCAGGAAATTAAGGAGACCAGAGAAGAAGATGGGGCCAGGGAAAGGAGTTAATGAGTCAGGAAGGGGCTGCATGACTGCTCAAAATAACCTGGAGCTGTAGGGCCTAGTATGTCTCACACCTTTATGTCTAAGGCAGGCTAGCTCCCAGGGACATCAGCCAACTAGCAAAAGACTCCAGGGGGCAGGGAAGGAAAAGAAGGCTATGTGGGAGGTCAATTCAAGATTCAATCATTGAGCCTTTATTAAGCACCTACTATGTGTCAGGAACTGAGCTGAGGGAACAAAGACATAGGAAAATAAAAGGAAAACAAAGGTAAAAGAATTCTTCTCTTCAAAGAGCTTATATTCTATCTGGGGATATAATATATACATATACAAATACATACATACATACACACACAAAATAAATGCAAGGCCATATGAAGGGAAAGTGAGGGTGGTATTAGTAACTGAAGGTATCAAAAAAGGCTTCATGCAGAAGAAGGTAGCCTTTGAACTAAATTCTGAAGTTGTAACACTACACCAGTAGAAGATTGTTATCCCCTCTGGGAACCTGACCTGCCAGTGCATTATGAGTTGGGAGAGTAAGGGTTGAGGGACTGTTAAAAAGTTTTGAAATGTTTTAAACAATCTGCTATGTAGGAAGAAAAAGACAAAACCAAAATAGTTCCTAACCTTAAGAAGCTAGCTTGTTAAGGCTTTGGCTGTGGAATTCTTCCAGTTGTGCTAGGGAACAGGACTATAGAGAGGTCAGCTCTAGACCCAAGGGTCTCTGAGTGAGGATGCTGCCTTCCCTCATATACAAATAGGGAGAGGGCCAAATATTTATTAAAGCATTCATAGGTCAACAAGAAATGGGGATGATGAGGGGAAAAGCAGGAGACCATGTCTGTCAGTATAAGGGGAGAGGAAGATATGTGTCTAAGCCAATGTGATAGCAGGTGAAGGTTGGTGTATGTATTTGAATAGTGTGCCCATATCTAGATAACAGCACAGGACACATTGGGGCAGGTGGGGAGTGGAGGACAGATGTAGCTTTATATATTTGAGATGGGACATATGTGGGACAGTGCAGCAAATCTAAGTGTGTATATAGGCAGTGGGCACATGGAAAGGAAAGCTATGTAAGTCTCTGAAGGTAGCTGGAGAGAGACATGTGTTTGTGTCCATGTGTGAGAACAGAGTATGTTTATTTGACTGTGTTGTTAAGTGTGGAGGAGTTGAAATGGGGAAGTATATGAATAGTCAGTGAGTTTGTGGAGAGGAGAATTATATGTCTCTGCATGTAACTGGGGAGAGAGACATCTGTGTGTATTTATGTGAGAATAGAATATGTTTATTTATATGTGTTGTTAAGTAGGGGTGGGAGGGAAGAGTGAGAAGAGGGGAGTGTTGGTTAGAGGATATGCTCAGGCAGCTAGCTACCCAGGACTGGAATTTCCCCAAAGCTCATTTCCTATGTTTAATCTTCAACTGGGGATTTTATCCATGGTTGTCAATCTCCTTAACCATCATTTGGAGAAGCTCCATATGCCCCACTCTCCAGCCCTGATAGATGGCAGACAGCTTCCAGTTTAGAAGTCTCTTCCAACAATACTAATACAATCAAATTCCCCATGAGGTGGGGTTCTGCAGTAAGAAGAGAGATGAGAAAACATAGCTACTTCATTTCTCCCTATAAACCCTGTTCCCACTCCTTCTACCACCACAATTTCAACCTCAGGGGTTAAAGCTGAGGAAGAGTCTTGAGAGATATAAAAGGTCGTTGGTCCCCCTCTCTTCAACCACCACCACCTAAATGGGCTTCAGGAAACTTTCCTAGAAGCAGAATTGGCCCCAGTTTCGAAAGCTAAGGTTTCCAGTTTTTTCATCCCTTCATCCATTAGGGAGCTCCTTGGGATTTGTGCCCAGTTCTTGCCTTTTTCCCTCACTTTTCTAAGTGAGAACCAACTACTCTGCTTTGCCCTTCTTGTATTCTGTACAAATGCAACACTTTTCTATATACCCTGTGTAATGCCAAGCAAAGGCAACTTCCCAAGGTTCAAAATACCAGCATAGGTGCTCTCCATTTTATTCAGTGACAAATTAAGAACAGAGAGAATCAACATATAGCATAACTCAAAATACAGCATTTACCAAGTGTGATTTAATCAAGTAGTACCCCACCCCTGGACATTACATTCATTTAATCAATCCCAAAGTCCCTCTTCTAAATACTACTCCACCCCTAGGCTGTACCTTCATTTAGTCCATCACAAAGCCCCTCTTCTCAAATGGAGATTAGTTTCCAATCATAAGTAAAGTACATTCATTTGTTTAATCACAGAGCACAAAAAAGTCAAAAGTTCCCCACCCTTGGATCACAATTGAATCTACCCCAGAGTTACAACAAGCTTAAGCACAACATTTAATACCCAAATGGAGGTCTTTTCTTCATCTTGACATCTTGACAGGAAAGTTCTCAGCAATCTTTGTTCCTGGGGAGACAAAACTTAGCAAGGCCACAAGATACATTGTCAGTGTCTTTATTAATTCATTCTCTGTCTGCAGAACAGTCCTAGGACCCCTAAAACATTAGCAAAACCCCCTTCCAGGATTTCTGTAAACATACAACAAGAAAATCCTTCTTCAGGGCTTCTGAACCAACAGCAAGGTTCCAAGCCCTCTGCAACAACAGGATTGTCCTTCACCAGTGGACAAAATTCACTCTCTGTCTGCAGAACAGTCTCAGGAGCTCTGAACCAACAGCAAGTTTTCAAGCCCTCTGCAACAACAGGATTGTCTTTCACCAGTGGACAAATCTGGCAAAACAACATCAAAACAGACAGACAAAGTGCCAGCTTAACAGCCATGTCTCCTCAGTCCTTGGCAGCTCTGGGTGGCAGCTCTCAAAAGTCCTGGGCAATTCAAAGTGGTCCTCAGCAATCCTCTCCGTCTCTCTCTGCCTCCAAGATGCTGCTTCCAAAAAGTTCTTCTACCTCTCTCTTTTCTTGTGTCTCTCTAAATTTATGTCACCAGCTTCTCCCAGTCCAGCACTTTTTTTTCACATCAACAAGTCCATCCCACAAGTGTGATTCACAAGCTCTGGGTTTTAACACAATCAAACCAAAAACCGAGCCAATATAGGGGGATCTTTAAATTTCATTACTATTACACCCTGTTCACCAATCAATAAATCAGAAGCCACGATGTGTTAGAAAGAATACTACTTGACTGGGAATTGGAAATCCTGGATTCTAGTCCTTACTATCTTATTAAACTAGTTGTATATGACCCTAAGCAAGCCAGTCACTTAAACTCCTTAAGTTTCACTTTCCTCATGTGCCAAATAAAGAGGTTTATTTCTAGAGTCCTATCTCTTTTATCTCTCATAGTTCAAGAATTTAATTAATTCTTGAAGACTACAGCAATGGATCCAATAAATTATTCACTATGATCAAGTTGGCTTGTTACAAACAAGAATAATTCAATTTTAGGAAAACAATTAACAATTATATTCTGAATACAAACATTAAAAACCACACAATTATATTGATGGATGCAGAAAAAAATCCTTTCACAAATTATACCACTTATTTATACTCAGAAAACTAAAAAAATACCCCAAACCACCCACCCTACAAAGTATAGGCATAGAAGGGCCATTTTTTTTTAATATGACAAAACGTATATATCAAAAACCAGAAGGTAGCATTATATATAATAGGGAAAGTAGAAGTTTTCCCTATTAGCTCTTGAACTTCTTTGAAGTGTCTAGAAATGTGCTAAGTGCTGAAAAAAAATCAAATATGAAGGGTATTTAGATTTATAGGAATGGGAGGATAGGGGAGGGATTCTTAGAAGGGGATAGGAAAGTAATGGGAGGACAAGGTAGTGAGTAGAAGTAAAGGAGAGGAGGCAGGAGGGATAGGAAACAAGAGATATGCACAAACATAAAAACAAAGATCAGGAGTAGAATATGTTTGGGAAACTATATGTCTATATATGTATTAAACTTTATTGAAACCTTCTGGGGGGTGAAGGGAGGGAAAAAAGAACAAAGTAAAAAAGTGCATAGCAGAGAACAAAAGAAAAACAAGGAATCAAAAATGGACAATTCTCAACACATGTATTATTTATTATACAGGCTTTCTTGAAATGAAAATTTTGAATTTTGAATTTTTGAATCCTCTCTTATGTTTTGCTATACACATTACATGCTTTTTTTTTTCCTTTCTCTGTATTTAAGTTCCAATATTTAAGTTTATGATAGGTTTTTGTTTCTTTTCTCTATTCTGTATTTGTGTTCTGGCCCTTAAGTCTAAAATAAAAAAAAAAAAACGAAAGGACACACAGATATACACACACACAAATCAAATACAAAATGTAATCCCTGCCCTTAATGAGCTTACGTTCCAGCTATGAAACAAAATATACATGAACCAGTTAAATGTTAACTTTGTCAGCTATCTATCTGTAGGCACTAAAGAACTGAGAACTTGATATGGACTAGAATAGTTTCAAAAGTCTTATCTGCCTTGTATAATCAGACCTCTGAACCCTGAGAACCTCCATCTGTGAGATACATGTGACAGACGTTGCCCTACTCTCCCTGTAACCATGTACACACAAACATACTCTCTTATCTGGCTGGCAACCTAATCTGTCAGGAAGTCCATATCAAGATAGGGAAGGAAATGATATCTCCCCATTTTGGACCTAGAGGGAGTAGAAGGGGAAACATGTTGGCTTTTCTGCTCCTGAACCTACTTCAGGAACAGGTGACACAAAGTTATCTTTGATTCAGCCCGGGAACCTAGCTCAGCTTCCTAGACACAACATGACCCTTCTTCCCCTCACCCCTGTTCCTCTTGAGATTCTCAGAATAGTTGGGGAATTCCCAAGTCAGGGGCTTTCCATTTCAGCTGAACCCCCTCGACAACAATACCCACACACATCCTTGTCCCCCTGGCCCAGACTCAAAAACACAGTTTGGAGAAGGCTTGGAGAAACATCAGTACCAGTCAGAGGTAGAGAAGACACAGACAGGAGACTGAAAGAATTGGGAAAAGGGCAGGGGGGAAAGTAAGACATCACTGGCATACTCTGGCTAGTTTCAGACTTTTTTTGTGAGGGCTAGAATATTTGGTTTTAAGGACTAGCAGCTCTGGGATTCTGTTTCTGGGACATAATCTTACTGTCTCCTTTGTCATGAACCTTAGGCCATTCCTACCCCAGATGCCTTAGTTTCACTGTCCCAAACACATTCTCTCAAAAAGGCTGGGGAGGACAAGGAGTGGATGCTCAGATGGCGTTTTGGGCAGAGAACAAATACAAAGCACTTAGTTACTCAATCTGTGAAAGAGGAGATAGGTAACCCTCCAAGTTTCCCAAGGAAAGACGCCTCGATTGATTCCTCTCTTCAGAGCTGCTACTCACAAAACTGAGAAATGTAAAAACAAACAAAAATGAAAAACCCTACCTCAGAAAGGAAAAGGACCAGCTCTCACTTGCTACATCCCACAGCTCCTTCCACAGGTAAAGAAACAGTGAAAAAGAAAGAACCTGAAGGTCACAGGATCAATCAATTAATTAACAACTAGAAGTCAACCACTGGAGGGACAAGGAAAGGCTTTGGCAGGAATTTTTACCTGAACTGAGTCTTAAAAGAAGCTGGGGATTCTTTAGGCCTGGCCTCCCCAGCCATGGCCAGCCAAGCTGTCTCCAGACAGAACTCAAGTAACTGTCTCTGTCTCTGTTTCCAACCCATTTTCCTAGTGATGCCCCTTGCAGCTGCCTCTCACCCTGATCTCAGTCATTTTTACTAGTCATTTGGGTAAGAATGGCTCCTTCACCTCTTGTTCTAGATAGCAAAACCACCCCTCCCCAGACATATCCCTTTATTTTCTAGCTTCAAGGCTCAAGTATCCTCATGTGTATCTTCCACAAAGTTCCAGCTTCAAAGGAGGAGCTAGACCCCTATCTGTTGACAGAACCTTGATTGGAGTTAGTCAATGGTATTAGACACCATGTCTACCTTTCCTGGTGCCCAGCTTACCAGTTCTGTCTGCTTCCCCAAGTTCTCAGAGACTTCCTCCTCTCCCTTTACCCTTGGTCTCTTTCTAGAAGCTCACTTTAATATTTAACACCAAGAATAATCAGCTTAGACACACCATAATGATGTGATTTCTAACAACAAGAGGTGATTTTATCACACTCCCCAGTTGGGAGATTTTTCACCTCAACATAAAGGCTAGTCATTATTTTCACAAAGTATGTCAAACCCTGAGCTGTTCACATGTTCTGGAAGAAAGGAGGCCCTCCCCGTCTTAAGCTACATCTGGATTTGGAGCCAGAGCCCCCTCAGGGTAGTGAGTTAACAAGCCAGGCTGTATCTGAGGAAAAGGACAGCTATGTATTCATGGACACATCATAACTCACTCCAGGGGCCCAAGAGAGACAAGGAAGAGCAAGTGATGATTAAGGAAACAAGTCCAAGTGGGGAAGAGAGTAGCTTCCCACCCCCTGTAGCTGCCTCAGGCTCCTAACCCTGACATTCAAAGCTCCCCCCAACTTGTTTCCAACAATATCTTCTGGCCTTTAGCTTCCTCTGATCATCAACGTGAACCTTAGACTCCAGACAGACAGACCTCTGTAACAGAGCAGCATGCTCTGCTTGCTTCCAGTCACTTTGGGTTGACAAAGTAAGCCTCTTATTGGCCACTGGAAAGGAAAAACCAGTGACTCTGTGGACCTTTAAAGAGGGAGTGACTGCTTGCCAGCTGCCCAGTCTGACCCACCAACCCAGGGTTGTCAGCTCCTTGAATTCATGCCTCCAAGACTTGGACATGTCTGTCTCAGGATCACTATGGAGAAACCAATACTCTGGAAAGAACGAATACAGAAGAGTCAGCCTAGAACCCAGGTTCAGGCTGCCTGAGACAGGACATGTGCGCTAGCTGCTGCGTGCTCACAGCTTTGTATTTCTTCTGGGGTGAGAAGGGAGGCACCTCTTCCCACCCTTCATATTAACATTACTTGTCACAAAGAGAGGAAAAGAACAGCAGGGGCAGAATCCCCTTCAGAGCAGTTCACGGCTCTAATAGATGACCTTTCATCTTCTCTCACCCATAACCAGGCTTTCAAGCCACTTCCTGGCCATTTACACACTATGTTCCCTCCCATTTCCAGTTCCCCCTTTATCTTCCTCCATTAGAATATAAACTCCTCAAGGATAAGAACTGTTTTGTGCGGGCATTTATAATTCCTGTTTAGCCTGTGCTTCACACATAAGTAAGCATTAAAAATGCTTTATCTCTCTTTCTTTATCTATGAGTCACTAGATATTTCTGTTCAGTAGCCAATAAGGGTATTGCTTCATCATACCCAAAGCCCACAAGCCTCTGAGTCATACTTGGCCAGTTGGAAGCAGCCAGGGCTTTTGTCATCCTCAAATCATTCAAGCACTGAGCTAGAAAATATGGTCTGACTTCCTTACTATCCCCATCATGCTCATTTCCACTCCCATCCTCTTTTCTGTTTTCCCCTCCTAGAATAGCCTCTTTTAAAAATGCCCCAAGGCAAAAAAGGGACAGTACTGATGGACCTCAGTCCATCTACTTACTCATCAACCCCTTCCTTTTTAATAGACTCATATCCCAAAGCAGTTAGGGTAATATTTCCCTGAGTCCTAGTCAGGCCTCTAGGAAAATCCTGTTCTCCTAGATCTACAGGCTTAAGCTTGAACAGATGTCCTTCAACCCCTTACCCCCCCTCCCCCAAAAAAGGCAGAACTTTCAAAAAAGACTTTACCAACATCTAGGGGAAAAGGCCACAATAAAACAAAATGACTAAGCTGTCAAGGTTAAAGCATGGAAATTTTGTCCTGACTGAGCCATAATCTCAACACTGAGACTTACTGCTTCCAAAGAAATTTGGTCCTCCACCTAAAAATGCTTCATCTCTCTTCCTTTATTTATGAGTCTCTCTTGATCCTTGACCCTAATCTGTTATTAAAACTGATGTTATTCATATACCAACTGTTCCTCAATCAATCAACACAACTTTATTAAGCATTTACTATATGCCTATAGAAGGAAGGACTTCAACTGCTTCTTGAAGTCTTGGGAAGCCACAGAAATCAAAAAAGGTAAAAAGGTAGAATATTCCAGGTATGGGAGGATAGCCAGTACACAGGCACAGAGACAGGAGATGGGGTATACTGTTTAAGGAACCACAAGTAAACCTGGGTAGCTGGATCACATAAGGAAGTAAAGTGTGAGATGCCTGGAAAACTAAAAAAGGTCCAGGTTGTAAAGAGTTCTAAATGCCAACTAGAGGAGTTTACATTTGATCCTGGAATTAATTACTGGGATTCATGAAGCAGGAGGTCGGGGCACGGGGATGGGGTTCAGACTTTAGAAAAGTCCCTTTGCAGCTGAGTGGAGAAAGGATTGGAAAAGGGATGGACTTAAGATAAGGAGAGGAGGTAGAAGGCTACTGAAATAATCCAGGCAAATGATCATGAGGGTCTTAACCAAGACTGTGATTGTATTAGTGGAAAGAAAGGAAGGGATGTATATGAGATGTTGGGAAGGTAGAAATGAGAATATTTGCCAACAGATTGAATATGTAGGGTGAGTTAAGACAATACCAAGGTTGTGAATAGGGTGACTGGAAGGAGGCCAGTGCCCTCAACAGAAATAAATTTAGAAGCTGAAAGGATTTGGGGGTAGAGGGGAGATAATGAGCTCCAGAGTGGCCCAGAGTTACCCTATTTCATAAGTATTAAAATAAGGTTTGGAGCCAGGTCATCTGACTCTAAGTCCAAGACTCTTTTCCTGTAGATCCCAATCCCTTCCTTATTCATTCAGCAACCATTTTTGTACATGTCCTATATCTACAATTAGACTATGATCCTTTCAAGGGCAAAGATCTATGTTTATACTTCTTTATATCTTTCACAGTGTTTAGGATATACATTTTATATAGTATCAATATATGCTTGCCAACGGTGATGCTGATGATGTTTGGGTTTCTTTGTAAACAAATATAGATTTTAGGGGAAATTAGGAGTTCCAAATTAGATTGCAGAATGTGGAAATGAAGAAAGATGAAGTTTCTTTTCCTAGAAATGTTTTGGTACAAGAGAACTCTGTGTGAATTGGTT
This sequence comes from Petaurus breviceps papuanus, assembly GCF_028583685.1. Classification (NCBI taxonomy): domain Eukaryota; kingdom Metazoa; phylum Chordata; class Mammalia; order Diprotodontia; family Petauridae; genus Petaurus; species Petaurus breviceps. The sequence goes on along the minus strand of NW_027187271.1, from coordinate 955,931 downwards.
ACAAAAGATGATGGTTGACCTAAAGACAGAAAATGGGATAGGATAACATCAGAAGACAGAAATCAATCAGTACCTCAGAGGAGATTAATGGACAGTTACGAGTAATGCCATGTGGGAATAAGATCCAGAATAGTCTCTAGAATGGGAGAGAGGGACACGGAAAGGATAGTGGATTGGGGGGTAAGGAGGAGAGGTGGTTGTGTTGAAACAAACTGCACATAGTACAAAACTTCACCTGAAGTCAGGTCTATCAAGAAGTTAGGTTACTCATAAGTAATAACTCACAAGCCCAAACTCTTTTACACTGACCTCCCAACTTCCAGGTTTAAGAAACTGAACTACATGAAATCTTTGAAGCCTGAAGGTAAACAGGCACTCTCCTTTTCTTGGGCTTCAGAGACTAGATACAACAGTAGCAACTCACTTGTTACAGGGTCTGTCTTCACTAGAAAACCCAGGTTCGTCATGGGAGCTCAAAACATCTAGGGCACTGTATCTCAAGCCAGAGTGTATAGGATGTGTTTAGGAAAGATCAGTACCTCTGGCATAAGGGCTGCTGAGCCCTTTTCAGGGCTGCTTTCTACCTTTGGTGACCACCTGATTCACCTAACTCTCACCTGTGGCTCCAAGAAACTATAGCATGTATAGCAGCCACACTCTAGTAAACCATTTTCGGTAGACAGGTTAAACCAGGTTGAGAGTAACCAAAGGGTCTCAAACCCTTAGTGAGCTGGGGAGTGGGGAGGAAGGGTGCCTACCTCAAGCATGTGAAGAATTCTCCAGGTATAATGGGCAGATGAGAACAATTTGTTCCAATGGCCAGGAAGGTAGCTGAAGCAAAGAACTGGGGAGTGCCTTAGAGCTTGGTTGGACATCAAAGACGCCACTGCATCCCAAGCCGTCACCAATCATCTTTGACTTCTGTCTTGCCACTGAACTTTGAGGACTCTGAAAGAGAGAGTGAGGCTGAGAACTTCAAGCAACTCTGCCTCACTTAAATCCAAATTATGTGCAAATCAAAAGGCATCACCCATACCATTTTACCATTTTTACCTACCTCAAAAGCCCTGTGGCAATTGGCAAATGATGAAAAGTAGCAGGGATGGATAACAGTGGGAGCTGTGGTCACAGCCCTGCACACAGGAGGCCCAAGACACAGGGTCATCTTCTCACTGGACTGAAGCAACAGTGGGACTTGGTCACCCCCTGTATATCTGAACAGCCTTTTTGGGGGACCATACTGCTCACCCCCTGGTGTGAGGAAGGGGTTAGAAAAGGTACCCTAAAAATTGTCTACTTCACGCAACCCTGCCCTGCTTACTGCAGCAGGTGGGGATCCTACCCTATGTCCAAAACAAAAAAAAATGTACAAAAACATTTGCAAAGATGATTCCACTCACCTGAACAGCACAAAATGCAGTAGACCTAAAAGACAAACTCAGCAGGTATTTGTGATAGTAATGGCATTTAAAGATTCCCCTGTATTGGCTTGGTTTTTGGTTTGATTGTGTTAAAACCCAGAGTTTGTTAATCCCACTTGTGGGATGGACTTGTTGATGTGAAAAGAGAGTGCTGAACTGGGAGGAGCTGGTGACGTAGATTTGGAGAGACACAGGAGAGAGGCAGAAGAACTTTTTGGAAGTAGCACCCTCCTGGAGGCAGAGAGAGACTGAGAGGATTGCTGAGGGCCACTTTGAATTGCCCTGGACTTTTGAGACCTGCCCCTAGAGCTGCCAAGGACTGAGGAGACATGGCTGTTTTGCTGGTACTTTGTCTGTCTGTTTTGATGTTGTTTTGCCAGATTTGTCCACTGGTGAAAGACAGTCCTGTTGTTGAAGAAGTCCTGGAACCTGGCTGTTGGTTAAGAGCTCCTGAGACTGTCCTGCAGACAGAGAGTGAATATTGTCCACTGGTGAAGGACAGTGCTGTTGTTGTAGGGGTCTGGGAACCTTTCTGTTGCTTCACAGCTACTGAGACTGTCCTGCAGACAGAGAGTGAATACTGTCCACTGGTGAAGGACAGTGCTGTTGTTGCAGGAGTCTGGGAACCTTTCTGTTGGTTCAGAAGGCCTGAAGAAGGATTTTCTTGTTGTATGTTTACAGAAATCCTCGGAGAGGGTTTTGCTAATGTTTTCAGGGGTCCTAGGACTGTTCTGCAGACAGAGGATGAATTAATGAAGAGACTGGCAGTGTATCTTGTGGCCTTGCTAAGCTTTGTCTCCCCAGGAACAAAGATTGCTGAGAACTTGCCTCATGTCAAGATGAAGAAAAGACTTCCATTTGGGTATTAAGTGCTGTGTTTAAACTTGTTGTAACTCTGGGGTAGATTCAATTGTGATCGGGGTGGGGAACTTTTGACCTTTTTGTGTTCTATGATTGAACAAATGAATGTACTTTACTTATGATTGGAAACTAATCTCCATTTGAGAAGAGGGGCTTTGTGATGGACTAAATGAAGGTACTGCCCAGGGGTGGGGAAGTATTTAGAACAGGGACTTTGTAATTGATTGAATGAATGTAAGGTCCTGGGGTGGGGTAGTACTTGGAGATTCTTTAACCACAATAGCAAATGCTGTATTTTGAATGATGTCATATTTTGATTCCCTCTATTCTTAATTTGTCACTGAATAAAATGGAGAGCACCTATGCTGGTATTCTGAACCTTGGGAAGTTGCCTTTCCTTGGCATTACAGTACAGTATTGCATCCAAATAGCAACCCTGAGGGAAATAAGGCTGGAAAATGAAGGCCAGATTACTGAAATCAGAGCTAGATATACATTTTTCTGGAGTAACTACAATGAGGGGGAGCACTGTGAAGCTGGCATAGGTTTCACAATCAAAACTAATTTAGTCAACAAGTTTGTATCTCTTCTAAAAGGAGTAAATGACAAATTCATGGCAATGTAATTGCCACTTGCAAGAAAATGTCATGCTACCATCATCAGTGTGTATACCCCTACCATAATGAACCCTGATGAGGTCAAAGAAAAATTTTATTAAGACCTGGAGACCCTTATCATCAATGTCCTGAAAGACGACAAGCTTATAATTCTGGGTGACCTTGATGCAAGAGTAGGTACAGACTACCAGACATAGCAGGGGGTCCTTGAGAGGAATGGAGTTAGAAACAGCAATAGCAATGGTCACTTACTAACTGAAGACTTGTGCATCTTATGACCTCATCACTAGCACTGCCTTCTGTTTGTCTAAAAACAATAAAACTTCATGGATGCACCCTCACAGTAAACACTGGCATTTAATAGTCTATGTCATTGTAAGGTGAAGAGACAGATAGGATGAGAGAGTGACGAAGGCAATGTGTAGTGTAGAGTGCTAGACCAAGCATAGACTTATCCTCTCCAAGCTAAATAGCAACAACAAAGCAGTGATCCCCAAGGCAAGAGGTCTACCAGAAGACTTAACATCAACAGATTAGAGTGCTTCTCTCATCATGAACAGCTTGTTGCTAACTTGGAAGGAAAGCTGAGCCTACATACAGTTGTCAACATGGAACAGAAAAGGAACAGATAGCCTTCAGAGATTTGGTGTGCAGCACTGCATTTATTCATCTAGCCCCAAACATTAAGTCTGGTTTGATGAAAATCATAGGGAAATTAGAAGCTGCTAAGTGAAAAATGAGAATTCCACAGGGTTTACCAGGAGGATGGTTTGTCTGTCTCTAAGTCCTTCTGCCTAAGGGAAAAACTAGACACTCAATGTTTGTTTTAAGTGAAGTCTCAGATAATGTAAAATTAAGCTTGTGAAAGATGTATATAGGATCATAAACAAACCATTTTTATTGTTAAGAAAAAAAAAGGTTTCCTTCTCTCAGCAAGCTGGGTTCTAAAAAGGCATTTAACTCCATCAAAAGTAAAGTGCAAGTGAAACTCGGAGAGATGCAGGATTCTTGGATCAGTAAGAAGGCAGGTGAAATTCAGTTTTACACTGCTAGTAACAATCCAAAGCACTTTTATGATAGCCTGAAGGCTATTTATGAGCCAAAGACCTATGGTGCATCTCAACTACTCAATGCTAAAGGAGTCACATTGTTTAGTGATAAAGACATGATCCTGTAGAGATGGACTGAACACTTCCATAGTGTTCTCAACAGATCATCATCAAATGATGCTGAAGTCATTGATCAAGTTGGAAGTCATTCAACTGCAAGCTTAAGCCAATCTCTTTCTAGCTGAACTTCCAATAAAATGCCATTCAGCTCCTCTCATGAGGCAAAGTGCCTGGTGCTGATTCTATTCCAAATGAGATTTACAAGGCTGGGAGTCCACTGCTTACACAAAAGCTGACAGAAATGTTCTGGGTTATATGGAAAAAGGGGGTTATCCCTAAGGAGTTCAAGGATGCCTCCATTGCCCATCTCTATAAAAGTAAAGGAAATAGGCTGTTGTCCAATGAAAATCATGGGAGGCCACCAAGATTCTTGCCAGAGTTCTCCTTAATAGGCTGATCCTTCACCTGGAAGATGATCTTCTACCTGAGAGCCAGTGTGGCTTCATAAAGGGTGGAGGAACAGTCGATATGGTGTTTGCGACTACAGGAGAAATGGCAGGACCAGAACAGAAGTCTGTATACAATCTTTGTCAATCTGAATAAGACCTTTGACACTGTCAGAAGTGAAGGCTTGTGGAAAATTATGGCAAAATTTGGGTACTAGGAGAAGTTCATCAGTCTTATATGTCAGTTCCATGATGGCATGCTTACACAGGTTCTGGATAATAGATGATGCTCTCGAACTTTCCCAGTTTCCAATAAAGTAAAACAGGGCTGTGTACTTGCTCCTGTGTTTTTTAACAAGGTATTTTCAGCAATGTTGTCAGACTCCTTCAACAAGAATGAAAACAGCATCAAGGTCAGTTACCACACTGATGGTAAATTATTTAACTTGAAAAGGCAAAAAGCCGGTGGAGTCAAGATGGCGGAGTAGAAACAGGACCTCCATGCAGCTCTGTCTCTCACCACCTCCAATCCATGTAAAAGGGGACTCTGAACAAACTTTGGAGCTACAGAACCCACAAAATGACACAGAGAAGCTAACCTCCCACTGAGGACAGCCCAGCAGGCCAGCAGGAATTGAGCCGAGCCCAGCCCCATGCAGAGGTTTGAGCCCCAGGGCAGGCCTGACCAGCCACCGGATAGAAGGACTCCAGATCACCAGCAGCTGTGGAGGTCCAGAATTATCAACACATAGATGCTAAGGACAAAGTGAGAGGTCAGTGCAGTCTGGACTTTGGGACCCAGTAGTTGGGAGTGCATCGGAGGGCTGCAGCACAGCCGCCACGTGGCAGCTTCAGCTCCTGGCCTGCAGACTGTAGGGGGACCAAGTGACCAGTCTGAGGGGTAATCACTTTTGCTTTAACCTGCTTGGATCTGGATTGTGGTCTAGAGTGGAGGTCCTGGGGTGCGTGACCAGCTTTGCCAGAGCGTGTAGAGGCTTCAGAGAGGGCACCCAACTAATACCTCCAGCAGCTGAGAAAACCCCAGTGATTGGGACAAAGCTCCCCTGTCTGGTGGCAGAGTCCTACTGTGGCAAAAAGCCCAAAAGTCAAGTAATTGAGTAGCAAAATGAGCAGGCAAAGGAAGCAAACCAAGCAAAACAATCCAACATTAGACTCCTATTTTGGGGACAAAAAGGAGCAAAGAATGGAACAGGAGGAAGACAGTGAAGTCAGAACTCCTGCATCAAAAGCTTCAAAGGAAAATATGAGCTGGTTACAGGCCATAGAGGACCTTAAGAAGCAGATAAGAGAAGTGGAGGAAAAATTGGGAAGAGAAATGAGAACAATGAAAGAAAATTACGAAATGAGAGTCAAAGCCTGACTGAGGAAAATAACACCTTAAAAAATAGACTAACTCAAATGGCAAAAGAGGTTCAAAAAGGCAATGAGGAGAAGAATGCCTTAAAAAGCCAAATTTGCCTGATGGAAAAAGAATCTCAAAAGCTCACTGAGGAGAATCATTCCTTCAGAATTAGATTGGAGCAAATGGAAGCTAATGACTTTATGAGAAATCAAGATGCTGTTAAACAGATCCAAACAAATGAAAGAATAGAAGGCAATGTGAAATATCTCATTGGAAAAACCACTGACCTGGAAAATAGATCCAGGAGAGAGAATTTAAAAATTATTGGACTACCTGAAAGCCATGATCAAAGAAAGAACCTAGAAATTGTCCTCCAAGAAATTCTCAAGGAAAACTGCCCTGATGATTTAGAAGCACAGGGCAAAACAGAGGTTGAAAGAATCCACTGATCACCTCCTGAAAAAGATCCCAAAAAGAAAACTCCTAGGAATATTATAGCCAGGTTCTGGAATTCCCAGATTAAGGAGAGAATATTACAAGCAGCCAGGAAGAAAGAATTTGAATATTGTGGAAACACAATCAGGATAACCCAGGATCTGGCTGCTTCTACACTGAGGGATCGAAAAGGTTGAAATATAATATTCCGGAGGTCAAAGGAGCTGGGATTAAAACCAAGAGTCACCTACCCAGCAAAACTGAGTATCATGTTTCAGGGGAAAATATGGTCATTCAGTGGAATAGAGGACTTTCAAGCATTCTTGCTGAAAAAAACAGAGTTGAATAGAAAATTTGACATTCAGATACAAGAAGCAAGAGAAGCATGAGAAGGTAAACAGGGAAAAGAAATCATAAGGAACTTATCAAAGTTGAACTATTAACATTCCTACATGGAAAAACAATAATTGTAACTTATGAAACTTTTCTCAATAGTTGAAGGGAATAGAAATATATATATATATATATATATATATATATGTCAATATATGAGGGTATATGGGCATATGAATACATATGTGAATGTGTATATATGTTTACAGGTATACATAGATAGAGAGCACAGAACCAATTTAATAGGAAGGGATGATACTTAAAAGGTGAAATTAAGAGGTAAGAGAGGAATATAACGAGAGGAGATGGGGAGAGACAGAATGGGGTAAACTATCATATAGAAGAGGCAAGGGAAAATGGTTACAATGGAGGGGAAGAATAGGAAGGCAGAGGGTCAACCTTACTCTCACTGAATTTGGCTTGGGGAAGGAATGAAATACACACTAAATAGGGTATCTCACCCTACAGGAGAGTAGGGGGGGAAGGGGATTAGAGGGGGGATGATGGAAGGGAGGGCAGGCTGGGAGGGAGAGAAGTTGGAAGCACCCACTTTTGAAAAGAGACGGGATCAAAGAAGAGAACAGAACAAGTGGGAGATGGGATAGGAGGGAGGGAAATATAGTCAGTCTTTTACAATATATCCATTATGTTAATGTTTTGCTTTAGCTACACATATACAACCTATACTGAACTGCTTATCTTCCCAGTAAGGGTGGGTGACAAAGGAGGAAGGGAATGAATCTGGAATTCAAAGTTTTAAAATCAAATGTTTAAAATATACATACTATTATTAATACTATTTTACATGTAATTGGGAAATAAGATATATAGGCACTGGGGCATAGAGATCCACCATGCCCTATTGGAAAAGTCAAAGGGGTATGGGAGGAGGGGATATCCTGTGGGACTGCTATTTCAGGGCAGTGGATAGGGGGAAAATGGGGAGAAAATCTGTAACTCAAAATTTGGTGGAAATGAATGATGTAAATCAGTTAAGAGCATTTGGAAAATGAAAAAAAAAGAAAGAAAGAAAAGGCAAAAGGCCAATGCTAAAGTGAAGGGAGAGTTGGTGAATGATTCTTTGTTCACAGATGATTGTGCACTCAATGTAGCCTCTGAGGCCAAGATACAACAAAATATGGATCAGTTCTCTTCTCCTTGTGCTAATTTTGGCCTGACAATTAACACCAAGAAAACAAAGGTTCTCCACCAGCCAGCACCACACCATCCATTCGTGGAACCATCAGTTACAGCAGTTGGAAAATTTTTTAATGCTCTGGAGAAGTTTGCTTACCTTGGCAGTATACTTTCCAGGGATGTACACATGGATGATGAGGTTGACTCACACATTTCCAGTGCTAGCTCAGTCTTTGGGAGGCTCTGAAAGAAAGTATGGTAGAGAAGAGATATTAGACTGACTACCAAACTAAAGGTCTACAGAGTCATTGTGCTGAGCTCATTGTTGTATGCCTGCGAAACCTAGACAGTATACCAGTGCCATGCCAGGAAACTGAACTGTTTCCATTTAAATTGTCTTAGGAAGATCACCTGGTAAGATAAGGTACCAGATACTGAGGTCCTTGCTTGAGCTAAACTGCCAAGTGTTCAAACGTTACTAGAGAGTGCAACTCTAATAGGCTGGTCACGTTGTTTGAATGTCTAATGTACATTTGCCTAAAATACTATTTTAGGGAGAACTCACACAAGGCAAATGCTCACATGGAGGTCCGAAGAAGCAATGAAAGGACACTCTCAAGATCTCTCTGAAGAACTTTGGAATTGTGTGACATGGGAGACCCTGACCCAGGACCACTCGGAAGGTGCTGTGCTCTATGAACAAAGCAGAATTGCAGTAGCTCAAAAGAAAGTGACCAGCACAAGAGGTAATACATAATGAAGATATGCAGAGAGCAAAGTGTTCCACCATCCATGCTAATTTCTCTTCTGTGATGCACAGCTGGGCTCAAGTCCCTCAATTCTATGTCCCTAAGAGGTAAACTTTAGCCTGGGAAAAATGACGTGCCTCTGCTATTTGTCCCCAGTTTCTTCGTCTCCAGCATTGTTTAAAATAATATCTTTTCATTAAAAACTTAATAAACAATGGCAAACATAATTTCAATATTCAAATAACAAAAGGATTATACCTGTACCTGTGAATTTCTATTACAGTTTAATTTGTTTATAAATGAAATTAAATGTAACAAGATAGTAATACACTTGCTCTGAATCTTCATGCCTCCTTATGAATTTCTTTTCCATTTCTTCTATATGCTTTTTAAATGCTTACAAAGCAAGTGTGGAAAATACATATATCCAACAGAAAATATCATGCCCAGTTCTATAAATCTTCCAACCTACTCTTGAAACACTTTGGTTCTTCCTTCCATCTTTTCTTTCTTTCTTTTCCTTTTTTTCCCCTTTCTTTCTTTTACTCTTTTTTTATCCTTCCTTCCTTCTTTTTTCTTTCTTTTTTCCCTTTCCTCCCTCCTTCCCTTTTTTCTTCCTTCCTTCCTTCCTACATACTGACTTGCCCCTATCCCTTTGTAACACATAAGCATACAAAGCAAAACAAATCAACACATTGGCCACGTCTCTACCAAGATACAAGAGACGTGCTTCACAAACAGTCTTCAGAAGTCAGAACAGACCCCTTCAGCATTTTTATTTCTCATTCAGCTCTGGATACTCTGGCTCTCTTTATGAGAACAGGGCTGGGACATGAGTTGTCAACTACCTCACTAGCCCTTAAGATTATTCTGAACCCTTCAGCCATCTTGTCTTGGCAGCACACAAATCTCTTTCCCCCTTTAATTCAGATTTAAGAAAAACAACAACCAGGGTTAGAATTTTTCAAAAGGGGCATTTACTATTTATTAAGTGCTCAATACACTGCCTCTACACAGTAGGTGCTTAATAAATGTTTATCAATTGATTTAAATTCCAAGGAAAAAGAAAACAAACCATAAAAATACAGACAGCCACATTTTCTGAGTGTGGATTTTTTTTTAGCTTAACTTATTGACTCAACTGTCCTAGTTCATGCAAACCTAGTTCATTTTCCTCACCTGATACTGTCTATATTTGGTATCTGACCACAAGGGGCAGTATGGTAAAGTGGAAAGAGCTCTGGCCTTCAACACACTTTGACATTTTCTGACCTGAATATTTTTTATAATATGGGATAACTATGTGGTCCTGGGCAAGTCTCTTGACCTTAATGAGCCTTGATTTCTTTGTCTATAAAATGTGGGTGATGCTTGCCCTGCCTACCTTGTAGTGTGGTTAAGAGAAAAGCACTAAGAGCTTCATTTGTATAAATGGGAGTTACCAATTATTGCTATATTCATCCCAAAAAGTTGAACTAGGAATTAGCAATGCATGTAAATTGCAGAGGGAACTTTGGACTGTATATAAAGTAAAACCTCCTAAGCTGTCCAAATTAGATGAGAGCTGCCCAAAAGTGGAATAGGGTACTCTGGGTGGTAGAGTTCTTTGAATAAAGGCTGAATGGCCATTTATTGGAAATGTGGAAGAGGGGGTTCCTCTCTGGGTCCAGGCTGGACTAGTTATTCTGGGGTTCTATCATTACTCAAAACACTCTGGTATAACAGAGAGTGATAGATTTGGTAATGGACCTGAGTTCAATTTCTGCCTCAGATACTGGCTGTATGTGTGATCCAGGGCAAGTCATTTAACTTCAATCAACCTCAATTTCCTCATCTGTAAAAAGAGGATAATAATAGCTTCTACTACACAGGCTTGTTGTGAGGTTCAAATGAAGGTTCGTTTGAAAGGTTCACAAACCTTAAAGCATTATACTATATAAATATTTTTATTTTTATTTGGCTCCATATATGGTCAGGTCTGATGGAATCCTCAGCCTATCCCAGAATCTGCTTCTAATGCATCGAGTCCTTGATTTATAACATTAATAGCTGACATTTACATAGTGCTTTAAGCCTTGCAAAGCAATTTACATACATTATCTTATTCAATCCTCAAACCCACAGCAACTTCTTAAGGTAGGTACTATTATTAGCCTCATTTTAGAGATAAAGTAAGGCTGAAAAAGGTTAGGGGACTTACCCTGGGGTTACACAGAGAAGCAGGTCTTTGAGGCAGGCAGGATTCAAACCCACATCACTAAGGC